>NW_027446417.1:0-59291 GCF_038048845.1 Mixophyes fleayi | reverse complement strand
TGGAGACGTATGTGGGGTTAGACGTGTGTGATTTCTGCACTAAGTGGGATTTTCTCACAAAGTGGACGAAAATGCACAGTTAGACAACACAGCAACTAATCCTCATCTTTCTCTTCTCTTTTCATCTTCAGGTATGTTCATCCATGCTGCTACTACTACATCATCTATTCTGTGAATTTCATCCCTGCAATCTGTGTTTAAGTATGTTCATCCATGCTGCTACTACTACTACTCTGATCATTATTCTGTGAATTTCATCCCTGCAATCTGTGTTTAAGTATGTTCATCCATGCTGCTACTACTACTACTCTGATCATTATTCTGTGAATTTCATCCTGCAATCTGTGTTTAAGTATGTTCATCCATGCTGCTACTACTACTACTCTGATCATTATTCTGTGAATTTCATCCCTGCAATCTGTGTTTAAGTATGTTCATCCATGCTGCTACTACTACTACTCTGATCATTATTCTGTGAATTTCATCCCTGCAATCTGTGTTTAAGTATGTTCATCCATGCTGCTACTACTACTACTCTGATCATTATTCTGTGAATTTCATTCCCCTGCAATCTGTGTTTAAGTATGTTCATCCATGCTGCTACTACTACTACTCTGATCATTATTCTGTGAATTTCATCCCTGCAATCTGTGTTTAAGTATGTTCATCCATGCTGCTACTACTACTACTCTGATCATTATTCTGTGAATTTCATCCCTGCAATCTGTGTTTAAGTATGTTCATCCATGCTGCTACTACTACTACTCTGATCATTATTCTGTGAATTTCATCCCTGCAATCTGTGTTTAAGTATGTTCATCCATGCTGCTACTACTACTACTCTGATCATTATTCTGTGAATTTCATCCCTGCAATCTGTGTTTAAGTATGTTCATCCATGCTGCTACTACTACTACTCTGATCATTATTCTGTGAATTTCATCCCTGCAATCTGTGTTTAAGTATGTTCATCCATGCTGCTACTACTACTACTCTGATCATTATTCTGTGAATTTCATCCCTGCAATCTGTGTTTAAGTATGTTCATCCATGCTGCTACTACTACTACTCTGATCATTATTCTGTGAATTTCATCCTGCAATCTGTGTTTAAGTATGTTCATCCATGCTGCTACTACTACTACTCTGATCATTATTCTGTGAATTTCATCCCTGCAATCTGTGTTTAAGTATGTTATAGGAAACTGTTATCTGTTTAAACTTAGGTTGGCACAGTCTTTTATTGCTGCCTAATTTATGATAGGTATCTGGCCTCTATCCTTTCCCACAAATGTTTTCTTTTCCTTTGATTAGCTGACCAATTAGCACATCTGTAGTGTATTCCTAAATTAGACTGACTACATCTTAGCTTCATTCTATGGGGAGACGTATGTGGGGTTAGACGTGTGTGATTTCTGCACTAAGTGGGATTTTCTCACAAAGTGGACGAAAATGCACAGTTAGACAAACATTGGACTACATTTGACTTGATTTTACTCCCAGCAATAAGCAACATCTGCCACAGCCTATTTCTGCACTACTTGTCTATTTATATGGAATACTGCTAAGAGGTAATTCTTAAAATACCCTTGCTTTTTGCTTTTACCCCTTTTATCACAATGTTTCACAAATTGCTTTTCTTAGTCTCATTTCATGGCATGATCTTTAGGACTGTGTCATCTTTCACCCCTCCACCAACACACAAATTTGTTCATATTGCACCTGCATTACTCCACTCACCTCTATTTAACACCCATGAACTGTTGTCCTATTTATTATCTCTAACAAGTACAGCCTCCACCTGTCGCCAGAAAATAAAAGGCCACACATCTTACAATCCCCTTGCCTATCTTTCGCTCACTCTGCTTCTATTAGCTGGTGATATATCACCTAATCCAGGTCCCCCACACTCCTCACACACACATACATCAGAACACTACCGTTCTATAGCAAACCTCAAACACATCACCTGTCTACCCTCTCTTCCCAAGTCCTTTAAATGTGCCCTTTGGAATGCACGATCTGTTTGTAACAAACTTACCTCCGTTCATGATCTCTTCCTCTCAAAAAACCTCAACCTTCTGGCAATAACAGAAACATGGCTCATGCAATCAGACACTGCCTCACCTGCAGCACTTTCACATGGTGGCCTCCATCTCACCCATACCTCCAGACCTGAAGGCAGACAAGGAGGTGGGGTTGGACTACTTCTCTCCCCACAGTGCACATACACAGTTCTACCAAATGTCCCATCACTCACGTTCACATCTTTTGAAGTACATGCTATTCGCATTGTTAATCCATTCTCCCTACGTGTTGCGGTGATCTATCGTCCCCCTGGAGCACACCAACAATTTATTGAGGATTTCTCTGCATGGCTCCCTCACTTCTTATCTTCAGACATCCCCACCATCATCATGGGTGACTTCAACATCCCCATTGAGAACCCACCTTCCAAAGCTGCTTCCAAACTACTCTCTCTAACATCCTCACTTGACCTCTCCCAGTGGATTGAATCATATACTCATAAGGATGGCCACTGCCTTGATCTTGTTTTCTCTAGACTATGCTCAGTTTCTAATTTTATTAATACACCCTTCCCCCTCTCGGATCATCACCTTATCAGCTACACTCTCACCCCCACTGCTCTAACCTCTCTACTGTCTAACTCTACCAAGCCTCCTCATACTCGTAGAAATCTTAATTCTATTAATCTTCAACAATTTTCCACATCTCTTCCAACACCTTCTCTCCCCTATCTCTACATTCTCATCCCCTGAGATGGCAGTACCTCATTTTCACCTAACCTTAGCAACGGCCCTTGATCAAGTGGCTCCAGCGACACTTCATACTACACGTCGACTTCGATGTCAACCGTGGCACACCAAAGCAACACGAAATCTTCAAAAACTGTCCCGTAAAGCAGAACGTCACTGGCGTAAATCTCGAAGCTCTAATGACTTCTTCACATATACTTCTGTCTACCACTCCTATCGAAATGCTCTGGACACTGCAAAACAAACATACTTTCAATCTCTTATCTATGCTCAGGCTTCTAACCCCAAACGCCTTTTCAATACATTTAATCATCTTCTCAATCCTCCCACCCCGAACCCTCCATCTACTATCAGTGCTCAGGATCTTGCTTCCTACTTCAAGGACAAGATTGACAAGATCAGACTAGAAATGGTATCCTCCTCCTCAACAAGCCATCAGCTCATTTCCTTCCCACTACCCTCTGACACCCTTTCTTCATTTGACAACACAAATGAAGAGGAAATTTCTACGCTCTTCTTATCTTCCTACTCTACCTCCTGTCCTCTTGATCCTATTCCCTCGCAAATTGGTAGATCCCTGTCTTCTGTGCTCATTTCACCTCTAACTCAAATCTGTAATCTCTCACTCTCTACTGGCATCTTTCCATCACTATACAAGCATGCAGTGATTACTCCTATTCTAAAAAAACAAAACTCCGACCCAAACTCTCTCTCAAATTACCGTCCCATCTCTCAGCTCCCTTGCCCCTCCAAGCTTCTAGAGAGACTTGCCTACACTCGCCTCACACGCTTTCTTTCCGCAAACAACCTGTTGGATCCTCTTCAGTCTGGCTTTCGTTCTCAACACTCCACAGAGACTGCGCTGACCAAGGTTGTTAATGATCTGATCACTGCTAAGACTGAACGCCATTACTCTCTCCTAATTCTCCTTGATCTCTCGGCTGCATTTGACACTGTTGACCACTCTCTTCTCATACAAACGCTGCAATCCCTAGGTCTTCAAGACACAGTTCTATCCTGGTTCTCATCTTACCTCTCTAATCGCTCTTTCACTGTTAATTTCTCTGGAGCCACATCTGCTCCGCTTCCCCTATCAGTTGGAGTACCACAAGGCTCGGTGCTAGGTCCTCTGCTGTTCTCTATCTATACCGCTTCTCTTGGAAATCTAATAAGTTCCTTTGGCTTTCAGTATCATCTCTATGCGGATGATACCCAAATCTATCTATCCTCTCCTGATATCTCGACATCTGTGTTGTCCCGTGTAACTGACTGTCTTTCTGCCATTTCATCTTGGATGTCCTCTCGTCAACTCAAACTTAATCTTTCTAAAACAGAGTTAATAATATTCCCACCCGCCAACAAGAGCATACCTGACATTTCTATCTCTGTTGATAACATGACCATAAATCCCACCCCACAAGCTCGCTGCCTAGGTGTAATCCTTGATTCACGCCTATCCTTTGTTCCCCACATTGACTCTATATCTAAATCATGTTACATACATCTAAAGAACATTTCCAGAATCCGCACATATCTCACACAAGACACTGCTAAAACCTTAATTCATGCACTAATCATCTCCCGCATTGACTATTGCAATTCCCTCCTTACTGGTCTTCCCAAAAACAGACTCAAACCCCTAAAATCTATTTTGCATGCTTTGGCAAGACTGATTTTCCTTGCAAATAGCTATTCCTCTGTTGAATCACTCTGTATGTCTCTACACTGGCTGCCTGTCTTCTACCGAATCCAATATAAAATACTTTTACTAACCTACAAGGCCATCAACAAAGCTGCACCAACATACATCTCCTCTCTTGTCTCAAAATATCTCCCAACTCGGCAACTCCGTTCTGCAAAAGATCTGCGTCTCTCATCCACCCTCATTACATCCTCCCATTCCCGGTTACAGGACTTTTTTCGGGCTGCACCCACTCTATGGAACTCTCTCCCTCGCACAATAAGACTCTCCTCTGTTCTACAAACTTTCAAGCGTTCTCTGAAAACCTACCTATTCAGACAAGCTTATAATATTCCTCAACCACCATCTTAACCTCACTACCTTTAGCCTGTTACACAATTTCACACAAGACAACTACCCCCGGACCAACATTGTTGTGTGACGGGATCATTTAGCTTATGAGTCACTTTTACCTTTGCAGTCTGGCTGGGCCAAGATGCAAAATGTATACTTAACCTCATGTGTCAATCTCCCATTGTCCCATAGATTGTAAGCTTGCGAGCAGGGCCTTCTCACCTCTTTGTCTGTTTTACCCAGTTTGTTTATTAGTTTATTACGTTTGTCCCCAATTGTAAAGCGCTACGGAATATGTTGGCGCTATATAAATAAATGATGATGATGATGAGTCATGATTCGATTGATGATATATGATTCAATTCATGATTAAATACATGATTCATGATTCAATTCATGATTCATGATTCAATACATGATTCATGATTCAATTCATGATTCATGATTCATTTCATGATTCATGATTCATGATTCGATTCATGATTCATGATTCATGATTCAATTCATGATTCATGATTCATGATTCAATTTATGATTCGTGATTCATGATTCATGATTCAATTCATGATTCAATTCATGATTCATAATTCATGATTCATGATTCAATTCATGATTCATAATCATGATTTATGATTCAATTCATGATTCATGATTCATGATTCATTTCATGATTCATGATTCATGATTCATGATTTATTATGCAATTCATGATTCAATTCATGATTCATGATTCATGCTTCAATTCATGATTCATGATTCGATTAATGATTTATGATTCAATTCATGATTCAATCATGATTCATGATTCGATTCATGATTCATGATTCATGATTCAATTCATGATTCATGTTTCATGATTCAATTCATGATTCAAGATTCATGATTCAATTCATGATTCATGTTTCATGATTCAATTCATGATTCAAGATTCATGATTCAATTTATGATTCGTGATTCATGATTCAATTCATGATTCATGATTCAATTGATGATTCATGATTCATGATTCGATTCATGATTCATCATTCGATTTATGATTTATGATTCATGATTTAATTCATGATTTATGATTCATGATTTAATTCATGATTCATGATTCATGATTCAATTCATGATTCAATTCATGATTCATGATTCATGATTCAATTCATGATTCATAATTCATGATTCATGATTCATGATTCAATTCATGATTCATGATTTATGATTGAATTCATGATTCAATTCATGATTCATGATTCATGATTCAATTAATGATTCATGATTCAATTCATGATTCATGATTCATGATTCAATTCATGATTCATGATTCATGATTCAAATCATGATTCATGATTCAATTCATGATTCAATTCATGATTTTATTCATGATTCATGATTCAATTCATGATTCAATTCATGATTCAATTCATGATTCATGATTCGATTAATGATTCATGATTCAATTCATGATTCATGATTCAATTCATGATTCATGATTCATAATTTAATTCATTATTCATGATTCATGCTTCAATTCATGATTAATGATTCAATTCATGATTCATGATTCATGATTCATGATTCAATTCATGATTCATGATTCATGATTCAATTCATGATACATGATTTAATTCATGATTCATAATTCGATTAATGATTTATGATTCAATTCATGATTTAATACATGATTCATGATTCGATTCATGATTCATGATTCAATTCATGATTCATGATTCATAATTCATGATTTAATTCATGATTCATGATTCGATTCATGATTCATTTCATGATTCATGATTCATGATTCATGATTCGATTCATGATTCATGATTCATGATTCAATTCATGATTCATGATTCATGATTCAATTTATGATTCGTGATTCATAATTCATGATTCAATTCATGATTCATGATTCAATTCATGATTCATGATTCATGATTCAATTCATGATTCGTGATTCATGATTCAATTCATGATTTATGATTCATGATTCAATTCATGATTCATGAATCAATTCATGATTCAATTCATGATTCATGATTCATGATTCATGATTCAAGATTGAATTCATGATTCATGATTCAATTCATGATTAATGATTCGATTCATGATTCATGATTCGATTCATGATTCATGATTCGATTTATGATTTATGATTCATGATTTAATTGATGATTTATGATTCATGATTCAATTGATGATTCATGATTTATGATTCAATTCATGATTCAATTCATGATTCATGATTCATGATTCAATTCATGATTCATGATTTATGATTGAATTCATGATTCAATTCATGATTCATGATTCAATTCATGATTCATGATTCAAATCATGATTCAAGATTCATGATTAAATTCATGATTCAATTCATGATTTAATTCATGATTCATGATTCAATTCATGATTCAATTCATGATTCATGATTCGATTAATGATTTATGATTCAATTCATGATTAAATACATGATTCATGATTTGATTCATGATTCATGATTCAATTCATGATTCATGATTCATAATTCATTATTTAATTCATGATTCATGATTCGATTCATGATTCATAATTCATGATTCATGATTCATGATTCATGATTCATAATTCATGATTCGTAATTCATGATTCATGATTCAATTCATGATTCAATTCATGATTCATAATTCATGATTCATAATTCAATTCATGATTCATGATTCATGATCCAATTCATGATTAATGATTCATGATTCATGATTCAATTCATGATTCATGATTCGATTCATGATTCATGATTCAATTAATGATTCATGATTCAATTCATGATTCATGATTCAATTCATGATTCATGATTCAATTCATGATTCATGATTCATGATTCAATTCATGATTCATGATTCATGATCCAATTCATGATTAATGATTAATGATGCAATTCATGATTCATGATTCATGATTCATGATTCATGATTCAATTCATGATTCATGATTCAATTCATGATTAATGATTCGATTCATGATTCATGATTCATGATTCAATTCATGATTCATGATTCATGATTCAATTCATGATTCATGATTCAATTCATGATTCATGATTCATGATTCAATTCATGATTCATGATTCATGATTGAATTCATGATTCATGATTCAATTCATGATTCATGATTCATGATCCAATTCATGATTAATGATTCATGATTCAATTCATGATTCAATTCATGATTCATGATTCATGATTCATGATTCATGATTCAATTCATGATTCATGATTCAATTCATGATTAATGATTCATGATTCATGATTCAATTCATGATTCATGATTCGATTCATGATTCATGATTCAATTAATGATTCATGATTCAATTCATGATTCATGATTCAATTCATGATTCATGATTCAATTCATGATTCATGATTCATGATTCAATTCATGATTCATGATTCATGATCCAATTCATGATTAATGATTAATGATGCAATTCATGATTCATGATTCATGATTCATGATTCATGATTCAATTCATGATTCATGATTCAATTCATGATTAATGATTCGATTCATGATTCATGATTCATGATTCAATTCATGATTCATGATTCATGATTCAATTCATGATTCATGATTCAATTCATGATTCATGATTCATGATTCAATTCATGATTCATGATTCATGATTGAATTCATGATTCATGATTCAATTCATGATTCATGATTCATGATCCAATTCATGATTAATGATTCATGATTCAATTCATGATTCAATTCATGATTCATGATTCATGATTCATGATTCATGATTCAATTCATGATTCATGATTCAATTCATGATTAATGATTCGATTCATGATTCATGATTCATGATTCAATTCATGATTCATGATTCATGATTCGATTCATGATTCATGATTCGATTCATGATTCGATTTATGATTCATGTATCATGATTCAATTCATGATTATATTCATGATTCATGATTCAATTTATGATTCATGATTCATGATTCAATTCATGATTCATGATTCATGATTCAATTCATGATTCATGATTCATGATTCAATTCATGATTCATGATTTATGATTGAATTCATGATTGAATTCATGATTCATGATTCATGATTCATGATTCAATTAATGATTCATGATTCTATATTTATGATTCATGATTCAATTCATGATTCATAATTCATGATTCAATTCATGATTCATGATTCTTGATTCACATCATGATTCATGATTCAATTCATGATTCAATTCATGACTTAATTCATGATTCATGATTAAATTCATGATTCAATTTATGAGTCATGATTCGATTAATGATATATGATTCAATTCATGATTAAATACATGATTCATGATTTAATTCATGATTCATGATTCAATTCATGATTCATGATTCATAATTCATGATTTAATTCATGATTCATGATTTGATTCATGATTCATTTCATGATTCATGATTCATGATTCGATTCATGATTCATGATTCATGATTCAATTCATGATTCATGATTCATGATTCAATTTATGATTCGTGATTCATGATTCATGATTCAATTCATGATTCAATTCATGATTCAATTCATGATTCATGATTCAAATCATGATTCAAGATTCATGATTAAATTCATGATTCAATTCATGATTTAATTCATGATTCAATTCATGATTCAATTCATGATTCATGATTCGATTAATGATTTATGATTCAATTCATGATTAAATACATGATTCATGATTTGATTCATGATTCATGATTCAATTCCTGATTCATGATTCATAATTCATTATTTAATTCATGATTCATGATTCGATTCATGATTCATAATTCATGATTCATGATTCATGATTCATGATTCATAATTCATGATTCGTAATTCATGATTCAATTCATGATTCAATTCATGATTCATAATTCATGATTCATGATTCAATTCATGATTCATGATTCATGATCCAATTCATGATTAATGATTCATGATTCATGATTCAATTCATGATTCATGATTCATGATTCAATTCATGATTCATGATTCGATTCATGATTCATGATTCAATTAATGATTCATGATTCAATTCATGATTCATGATTCAATTCATGATTCATGATTCAATTCATGATTCATGATTCATGATTCAATTCATGATTCATGATTCATGATCCAATTCATGATTAATGATTAATGATGCAATTCATGATTCATGATTCATGATTCATGATTCATGATTCAATTCATGATTCATGATTCAATTCATGATTAATGATTCGATTCATGATTCATGATTCATGATTCAATTCATGATTCATGATTCATGATTCAATTCATGATTCATGATTCAATTCATGATTCATGATTCATGATTCAATTCATGATTCATGATTCAATTCATGATTCATGATTCAATTCATGATTCATGATTCATGATCCAATTCATGATTAAAGATTCATGATTCAATTCATGATTCAATTCATGATTCATGATTCATGATTCATGATTCATGATTCAATTCATGATTCATGATTCAATTCATGATTAATGATTCGATTCATGATTCATGATTCATGATTCAATTCATGATTCATGATTCATGATTCGATTCATGATTCATGATTCGATTTATGATTCATGATTCAATTGATGATTCATGTATCATGATTCAATTCATGATTATATTCATGATTCATGATTCAATTTATGATTCATGATTCATGATTCAATTCATGATTCATGATTCATGATTCAATTCATGATTCATGATTTATGATTGAATTCATGATTGAATTCATGATTCATGATTCATGATTCATGATTCAATTAATGATTCATGATTCTATATTTATGATTCATGATTCAATTCATGATTCATGATTCATTATTCAATTCATGATTCATGATTCTTGATTCAAGTCATGATTCATGATTCAATTCATGATTCAATTCATGATTCAATTTATGAGTCATGATTCGATTAATGATATATGATTCAATTCATGATTAAATACATGATTCATGATTCAATTCATGATTCATGATTCAATTCATGATTCATGATTCATAATTCATGATTTAATTCATGATTCATGATTTGATTCATGATTCATTTCATGATTCATGATTCATGATTCGATTCATGATTCATGATTCATGATTCAATTCATGATTCATGATTCATGATTCAATTTATGATTTGTGATTCATGATTCATGATTCAATTCATGATTCAATTCATGATTCATAATTCATGATTCATGATTCAATTCATGATTCATAATTCATGATTTATGATTCAATTCATGATTCATGATTCATGATTCATTTCATGATTCATGATTCATGATTCATGATTTATTATTCAATTCATGATTCAATTCATGATTCATGATTCATGCTTCAATTCATGATTCATGATTTGATTAATGATTTATGATTCAATTCATGATTCAATTCATGATTCATGATTCGATTCATGATTCATGATTCATGATTCAATTCATGATTCATGTTTCATGATTCAATTCATGATTCAAGATTTATGATTCAATTTATGATTCGTGATTCATGATTCAATTCATGATTCATGATTCATGATTCAATTCATGATTCATGATTCATGATTCATGATTCAATTCATGATTCATGATTCATGATTCGATTCATGATTCATCATTCGATTTATGATTTATGATTCATGATTTAATTCATGATTTATGATTCATGATTCAATTCATGATTCATGATTCATGATTCAATTCATGATTCAATTCATGATTTATGAATCATAATTCAATTCATGATTCATAATTCATGATTCATGATTCATGATTCAATTCATGATTCATGATTTATGATTGAATTCATGATTCAATTAATGATTCATGATTCAATTAATGATTCATGATTCAATTCATGATTCATGATTCATGATTCAATTCATGATTCATGATTCATGATTCAAATCATGATTCATGATTCAATTCATGATTCAATTCATGATTTAATTCATGATTCATGATTCAATTCATGATTCAATTCATGATTCATGATTCGATTAATGATTCATGATTCAATTCATGATTCATGATTCAATTCATGATTCATGATTCATAATTTAATTCATTATTCATGATTCATGCTTCAATTCATGATTAATGATTCAATTCATGATTCATGATTCATGATTCAATTCATGATTCATGATTCATGATTCATGATTCGATTCATGATTCATGATTTAATTCATGATTCATAATTCGATTAATGATTTATGATTCAATTCATGATTTAATACATGATTCATGATTCGATTCATGATTCATGATACAATTCATGATTCATGATTCATAATTCATGATTTAATTCATGATTCATGATTCGATTCATGATTCATTTCATGATTCATGATTCATGATTCATGATTCGATTCATGATTCATGATTCAATTCATGATTCATGATTCATGATTCAATTTATGATTCGTGATTCATAATTCATGATTCAATTCATGATTCATGATTCAATTCATGATTCATGATTCATGATTCAATTCATGATTCGTGATTCATGATTCAATTCATGATTTATGATTCATGATTCAATTCATGATTTATGATTCATGAATCAATTCATGATTCAATTCATGATTCATGATTCATGATTCATGATTCAAGATTGAATTCATGATTCATGATTCAATTCATGATTAATGATTCGATTCATGATTCATGATTCATGATTCGATTCATGATTCATGATTCGATTTATGATTTATGATTCATGATTTAATTGATGATTTATGATTCATGATTCAATTGATGATTCATGATTTATGATTCAATTCATGATTCAATTCATGATTCATGATTCATGATTCATGATTAAATTCATGATTCATAATTCATGATTCATGATTCATGATTCATGATTCAATTCATGATTCATGATTTATGATTGAATTCATGATTCAATTCATGATTCATGATTCAATTCATGATTCATGATTCAAATCATGATTCAAGATTCATGATTAAATTCATGATTCAATTCATGATTTAATTCATGATTCATGATTCAATTCATGATTCAATTCATGATTCATGATTCGATTAATGATTTATGATTCAATTCATGATTAAATACATGATTCATGATTTGATTCATGATTCATGATTCAATTCATGATTCATGATTCATAATTCATTATTTAATTCATGATTCATGATTCGATTCATGATTCATAATTCATGATTCATGATTCATGATTCATGATTCATAATTCATGATTCGTAATTCATGATTCATGATTCAATTCATGATTCAATTCATGATTCATAATTCATGATTCATGATTCAATTCATGAATCATAATTCATGATTTATGATTCAATTCATGATTCATGATTCATTTCATGATTGATGATTCATGATTCATGATTCAATTGATGATTCATGATTTATGATTCAATTCATGATTCAATTCATGATTCATGATTCATTATTTAATTCATGATTCATGATTCATGATTCAATTCATGATTCATGATTCATGATTCAATTCATGATTTAATTTATGATTCATGATTCATGATTCAATTCATGATTCATGATTCATGATTCAATTCATGATTCAATTTATGTTTCATGATTCATGATTCATGATTCAATTCATGATTCATGATTCGATTAATGATTTATGATTTAATTCATGATTCAATTCATGATTCAGGATTCGATTCATGATTCATGATTCATGATTCAATTCATGATTCATGTTTCATGATTCAATTCATGATTCAAGATTCATGATTCAATTTATGATTCGTGATTTATGATTCATGATTCAATTCATGATTCAGGATTCATGATTCAATTCATGATTCATAATTCATGATTCATGATTCGATTCATGATTCATGATTCATGATTTAATTCATGATTCATGATTCAATTCATGATTCATGATTCAATTCATGATTCATGATTCATGATTCAATTCATGATTCATGATTCAATTCATGATTCATGATTCATGATTCAATTCATGATTAATGATTCAATTCATGATCCATGATTCTTGATTCAATTCATGATTAATGATTCATGATTCAATTCATGATTCATGATTTATGATTCAATTCATGATTCATGATTCAATTCATGATTTAATTCATGATTCATGATTTATGATTCAATTCATGATTCATGATTCATGATTCAATTCATGATTCAATTTATGTTTCATGATTCATGATTCATGATTCAATTCATGATTCATGATTCGATTAATGATTTATGATTCAATTCATGATTCAATTTATGATTCATGATTTGATTCATGATTCATGATTCATGATTCAATTCATGATTCATGTTTCATGATTCAATTCATGATTCAAGATTCATGATTCATGATTCAATTCATGATTCATAATTCATGATTCATGATTCATGATTCAATTCATGATTCATGATTTATGATTGAATTCATGATTCAATTCATGATTCATGATTCATGATTTGATTCATGATTCAATTCATGATTCATGATTTATGATTCAATTCATGATTTAATTTATGATTCATGATTCATGATTTAATTCATGATTCATGATTCAATTCATGATTCAATTTATGTTTCATGATTCATGATTCATGATTCAATTCATGATTCATGATTCGATTAATGATTTATGATTCAATTCATGATTCAATTTATGATTCATGATTCGATTCATGATTCATGATTCAATTCATGATTCATGTTTCATGATTCAATTCATGATTCATGTTTCATGATTCAATTCATGATTCAAGATTCATGATTCAATTTATGATTCGTGATTTATGATTCATGATTCAATTCATGATTCATGATTCATGATTCAATTCATGATATATAATTCATGATTCATGATTCAATTCATGATTCATGATTCAATTCATGATTCATGATTCAATTCATAAATCATGATTCATGATTCGATCCATGATTCATGATTCAATTCATGATTCATGATTCAATTCATGATTCATGATTCATGATTCAATTCATGATTCATGATTCAATTTATGATTCATGATTCATGATTCAATTCATGATTAATGATTCATGATTCAATTCATGATTCAATTCATGATTCATGATTCATGATTCAATTCATGATTCATGATTCATAATTCATGATTCAATTCATGATTCATGATTCATGATTTGATTCATGATTCATGATTCGATTTATGATTTATGATTCATGATTTAATTCATGATTTATGATTCATGATTCAATTGATGATACATGATTCATGATTCAATTCATTATTCAATTCATGATTCATGATTCATGATTCAATTTATGATTCATGATTTATGATTCAATTCATGATTCATGATTCAATTCATAATTCATAATTCATGATTCAATTCATGATTCATGATTTATGATTGAATTCATGATTCATGATACAATTAATTATTCATGATTCAATTCATGATTCATGATTAAATTCATGATTCATGATTCAATTCATGATTCATGATTCATGATTCCATTCATGATTCATGATTAAATTCATGATTCATGATTCAATTCATGATTCATGATTCATGATTCATGATTCAATTCATGATTTAATTTATGATTCATGATTCATGATTCAATTCATGATTCATGATTCATGATTCAATTCATGATTCAATTTATGTTTCATAATTCATGATTCATGATTCGATTAATGATTTATGATTCAATTCATGATTCAATTCATGATTCATGATTCGATTCATGATTCATGATTCAATTCATGATTCAAGATTCATGATTTAATTTATGATTCGTGATTTATGATTCATGATTCAATTCATGATTCATGATTCATGATTCAATTCATGATTCATGATTCGATTCATAATTCATGATTCAATTCATGATTCATGATTCATGATTAAATTCATGATTCATGATTCAATTCATGATTCATGATTCATGATTCAATTCATGATTCATGATTCATGATTCAATTCATGATTATTGATTCATGATTCAATTCATGATTCAATTCATGATTCATGATTCATGATTCATGATTCATGATTCAATTCATGATTCATGATTCAATTCATGATTAATGATTCGATTCATGATTCATGATTCATGATTCAATTCATGATTCATGATTCATGATTCAATTCATGATTCATGATTCATGATTCGATTCATGATTCATTAATTCGATTTATGATTTATAATTCATGATTTAATTCATGATTTATGATTCATGATTCAATTGATGATTCATGATTCATGATTCAATTTATGATTCATGATTCATGATTCAATTTATGATTCATGATTTATGATTCAATTCATGATTCATGATTCATGATTTATGATTTAATTCATGATTCAATTCATGATTTAATTCATGATTCATGATTCAATTCATGATTCAATACATGATTCACATTTCGATTAATGATTTATGATTCAATTCATGATTAAATACATGATTCATGATTTGATTCATGATTCATGATTCAATTCATGATTCATGATTCATAATTTATGATTTAATTCATGATTCATGATTTGATTCATGATTCAATTCATGATTCATGATTCATAATTTATGATTTAATTCATGATTCATGATTTGATTCATGATTCAATTCATTATTCATGATTCATGATTCAATTTATGATTTGTGATTCATGATTCATGATTCAATTCATGATTCAATTCATGATTCATAATTCATGATTCATTTCATGATTCATGATTCATAATTCATGATTTATGATTCAATTCATGATTCATTTCATGATTCATGATTCATGATTCATGATTCATGATTCTATTCATAATTCATGATTCATGATTCATGATTCAATTCATGATTCATGATTCATGATTTTATTCATGATTCATGATTCATGATTCAATTCATGATTCATGATTCATGATTCAATTCATGATTCATGATTCATGATTCATGATTCAATTCATGATTCAATTTATGATTCATGATTCATGACTCATGATTTAATTCATGATTCATGATTCGATTAATGATTTATGATTCAATTCATGATTTAATTCATGATTCATGATTCGATTCATGATTCATGATTCATGATTCAATTCATGATTCATGTTTCATGATTCAATTCATGATTCAAGATTCATGATTCAATTTAGGATTCGTGATTCATGATTCATGATTCAATTCATGATTCATGATTCATGATTCAATTCATGATTCATAATTCATGATTTATGATTCAATTCATGATTCATAATTCATGATTCAATTCATGATTCATAATTCATAATTCATGATTCAATTCATGATTCATAATTCATGAATCAATTCATGATTCATAATTCATGATTTATGATTCAATTCATGATTCATGATCCAATTCATGATTCAATTCAAGATTCAATTCATGATTCAATTCATGATTCATGATTCAATTCATGACTCAATTCATGATTCATGATTAGATTCATGATTTAATTCATGATTCATGATTCAATTCATGATTCATGATTCGATTCATGATTCTTGATTCATGATTCATGATTCAATTCATGATTCATGATTCATGATTCAATTCATGATTCATAAATAATGATTCATGATTCAATTCATGATTCATAATTCATGATTCGATTCATGATTCATGATTCGATTCATGATTCATGATTCATGATTCATGATTCATGATTCATGATTCAATTCATGATTCATGATTCAATTCATGATTCATGATTAGATTCATGATTAAATTCATGACTCATGATTCAATTCATAATGCATGATTCGATTCATGATTCTTGATTCATGATTTATTATTCAATTCATGATTCATGATTCAATTCATGATTCAATTCATGATTCATGATTTATGATTCAATTCATGATTCATAAATCATGATTCATGATTCAATTCATGATTCATGATTCATGATTCAATTTATGATTCATGATTCATGATTCAATTCATGATTCATGATTCATGATTGAAATCTCGATTCAATTCATGATTCATGATTCAATTCATGATTCATGATTCAATTCATGATTCATAATTCATGATTCAATTCATGATTCAATTCATGATTCATAAATCATGATTCATGATTCAATTCATGATTCATGATTCATGATTCATGATTCAATTCATGATTCATGATTCAATTCATGATTCGATTCCTGATTAAAATCTTGATTCGTGATTTAATTCATGATTCATGATTCATGATTCAATTCATGATTCAATTCATGATTTATGATTCAATTTATGATTCAAATCATGATTTATGATTCGATTAATGATTTATGATTCAATTCATGATTCAACTCATGATTCGATTCCTGATTAAAATCTTGATTCATGATTCAATTCATGATTCATGATTCATGATTCAATTCATGATTCAATTCATGATTCAATTCATGATTTATGATTCAATTCATGATTCAAATCATGATTTATGATTCGATTAATGATTTATGATTCAATTCATGATTCAATTCATGATTCATGATTCATGATTCAATTCATGATTCAATTCATGATTTATGATTCAATTCATGATTCAAATCATGATTTATGATTCGATTAATGATTTATGATTCAATTCATGATTCAATTCATGATTCATGATTCATGATTCAATTCATGATTCAATTCATGATTTATGATTCAATTCATGATTTAATTCATGATTTATGATTCATGATTCAATTGATGATACATGATTCATGATTCAATTCATTATTCAATTCATGATTCATGATTCATGATTCAATTTATGATTCATGATTTATGATTCAATTCATGATTCATGATTCATGATTCAATTCATAATTCATAATTCATGATTCAATTCATGATTCATGATTTATGATTGAATTCATGATTCAATTCATGATTCATGATACAATTAATGATTCATGATTCAATTCATGATTCATGATTAAATTCATGATTCATGATTCAATTCATGATTCATGATTCATGATTCAATTCATGATTCATGATTAAATTCATGATTCATGATTCAATTCATGATTCATGATTCATGATTCATGATTCAATTCATGATTTAATTTATGATTCATGATTCATGATTCAATTCATGATTCATGATTCATGATTCAATTCATGATTCAATTTATGTTTCATGATTCATGATTCATGATTCAATTCATGATTCATGATTCGATTAATGATTTATGATTCAATTCATGATTCAATTCATGATTCATGATTCGATTCATGATTCATGATTCAATTCATGATTCAAGATTCATGATTCAATTTATGATTCGTGATTTATGATTCATGATTCAATTCATGATTCATGATTCATGATTCAATTCATGATTCATGATTCGATTCATAATTCATGATTCAATTCATGATTCATGATTCATGATTAAATTCATGATTCATGATTCAATTCATGATTCATGATTCATGATTCAATTCATGATTCATGATTCATGATTCAATTCATGATTATTGATTCATGATTCAATTCATGATTCAATTCATGATTCATGATTCATGATTCATGATTCATGATTCAATTCATGATTCATGATTCAATTCATGATTAATGATTCGATTCATGATTCATGATTCATGATTCAATTCATGATTCATGATTCATGATTCAATTCATGATTCATGATTCATGATTCGATTCATGATTCATTAATTCGATTTATGATTTATAATTCATGATTTAATTCATGATTTATGATTCATGATTCAATTGATGATTCATGATTCATGATTCAATTTATGATTCATGATTCATGATTCAATTTATGATTCATGATTTATGATTCAATTCATGATTCATGATTCATGATTTATGATTTAATTCATGGTTCAATTCATGATTTAATTCATAATTCATGATTCAATTCATGATTCAATACATGATTCACATTTCGATTAATGATTTATGATTCAATTCATGATTAAATACATGATTCATGATTTGATTCATGATTCATGATTCAATTCATGATTCATAATTTATGATTTAATTCATGATTCATGATTTGATTCATGATTCAATTCATGATTCATGATTCATAATTTATGATTTAATTCATGATTCATGATTTGATTCATGATTCAATTCATTATTCATGATTCATGATTCAATTTATGATTTGTGATTCATGATTCATGATTCAATTCATGATTCAATTCATGATTCATAATTCATGATTCATTTCATAATTCATGATTCATAATTCATGATTTATGATTCAATTCATGATTCATTTCATGATTCATGATTCATGATTCATGATTCATGATTCTATTCATAATTCATGATTCATGATTCATGATTCAATTCATGATTCATGATTCATGATTTTATTCATGATTCATGATTCATGATTCAATTCATGATTCATGATTCATGATTCAATTCATGATTCATGATTCATGATTCATGATTCAATTCATGATTCAATTTATGATTCATGATTCATGACTCATGATTTAATTCATGATTCATGATTCGATTAATGATTTATGATTCAATTCATGATTTAATTCATGATTCATGATTCGATTCATGATTCATGATTCATGATTCAATTCATGATTCATGTTTCATGATTCAATTCATGATTCAAGATTCATGATTCAATTTAGGATTCGTGATTCATGATTCATGATTCAATTCATGATTCATGATTCATGATTCAATTCATGATTCATAATTCATGATTCATGATTCAATTCATGATTCATAATTCATGATTCAATTCATGATTCATAATTCATAATTCATGATTCAATTCATGATTCATAATTCATGAATCAATTCATGATTCATAATTCATGATTTATGATTCAATTCATGATTCATAATTCATGATTCAATTCATGATTCATAATTCATAATTCATGATTCAATTCATGATTCATAATTCATGATCCAATTCATGATTCAATTCAAGATTCAATTCATGATTCAATTCATGATTCATGATTCAATTCATGACTCAATTCATGATTCATGATTAGATTCATGATTTAATTCATGATTCATGATTCAATTCATGATTCATGATTCGATTCATGATTCTTGATTCATGATTCATGATTCAATTCATGATTCATGATTCATGATTCAATTCATGATTCATAAATAATGATTCATGATTCAATTCATGATTCATAATTCATGATTCGATTCATGATTCATGATTCGTTTCATGATTCATGATTCATGATTCATGATTCATGATTCATGATTCAATTCATGATTCATGATTCAATTCATGATTCATGATTAGATTCATGATTCAATTCATGACTCATGATTCAATTCATAATGCATGATTCGATTCATGATTCTTGATTCATGATTTATTATTCAATTCATGATTCATGATTCAATTCATGATTCAATTCATAATTCATGATTTATGATTCAATTCATGATTCATAAATCATGATTCATGATTCAATTCATGATTCATGATTCATGATTCAATTTATGATTCATGATTCATGATTCAATTCATGATTCATGATTCATGATTGAAATCTCAATTCAATTCATGATTCATGATTCAATTTATGATTCATGATTCAATTCATGATTCATAATTCATGATTCAATTCATGATTCAATTCATGATTCATAAATCATGATTCATGATTCAATTCATGATTCATGATTCAATTCATGATTCATGATTCAATTCATGATTCGATTCCTGATTAAAATCTTGATTCGTGATTTAATTCATGATTCATGATTCATGATTCAATTCATGATTCAATTCATGATTTATGATTCAATTCATGATTCAAATCATGATTTATGATTCGATTAATGATTTATGATTCAATTCATGATTCAACTCATGATTCGATTCCTGATTAAAATCTTGATTCATGATTCAATTCATGATTCATGATTCATGATTCAATTCATGATTCAATTCATGATTCAATTCATGATTTATGATTCAATTCATGATTCAAATCATGATTTATGATTCGATTAATGATTTATGATTCAATTCATGATTCAATTCATGATTCATGATTCATGATTCAATTCATGATTCAATTCATGATTTATGATTCAATTCATGATTCAAATCATGATTTATGATTCGATTAATGATTTATGATTCAATTCATGATTCAATTCATGATTCATGATTCCATTCATGATTCATGATTCAATTCATGATTCATGAATTAATTCATGATTCATGATTCATGATTCGATTCATGATTCATGATTCAATTCATGATTCAATTCATGATTCAATTCATGATTCATGATTCATGATTCAATTCATGATTCATGATTCAATTCATGATTCATGATTCAATTCATGATTAATGATTCATGATTCAATTCATGTTTCATGATTCATGATTCGATTCATGATTCGATTTATGATTTATGATTCATGATTTAATTCATGATTTATGATTCATGATTCAATTGATGATTCATGATTCATGATTCAATTTATGATTTATGATTCATGATACAATTCATGATTCATAATTCATGATTTATGATTCAATTCATTATTCATGATTCATTTCATGATTCATGATTCATTAATTATGATTCGATTCATGATTCATGATTCATGATTCATGATTCATGAGTCAATTGATGATTCATAATTTATGATTCAATTCATGATTCAATTCATGATTCATGATTCATGATTTAATTCATGATTCATGATTCAATTCATGATTCATGATTCATGATTCAATTCATGATTTAATGTATGATTCATGATTCATGATTCAATTCATGATTCATGATTCATGATTCAATTCATTAATTATGATTCATGATTCATGATTCAATTCATGATTCATGATTCATGATTCAATTAATGATTCATGATTCAATTCATGATTCATGATTCAATTCATGATTCGATTCCTGATTAAAATCTTGATTCATGATTTAATTCATGATTCATGATTCATGATTCAATTCATGATTCATGATTCATGATTCATGATTCATGATTCAATTCATGATTCATGATTCATGATTCAATTCATGATTTATGATTCAATTCATGATTCAATACATGATTCATGATTCGATTAATGATTTATGATTCAATTCATGATTCAATTCATGATTCAATTCATGATTTATGATTCAATTCATGATTCAATACATGATTCATGATTCGATTAATGATTTATGATTCAATTCATGATTCAATTCATGATTCATGATTCGATTCATGATTCATGATTCATAATTCAATTCATGATTCATGATTCATGATTCATGATTCAATTCATGATTCATGATTCAATTCATGATTCATGATTCATGATTAATGATTCATGATTCTTGATTAATGATTCAATTCATGATTAATGATTAATGATTCAATTCATGATTCAATTCATGATTCATGATTCATGATTCATGATTCAATTCATGATTCATGATTCAATTCATGATTAATGGTTCGATTCATGATTCATGATTCATGATTCGATTCATGATTCATGATTCGATTTATGATTCATGATTTAATTGATAATTTATGATTCATGATTCAATTGATGATTCATGATTTATGATTCAATTCATGATTCAATTCATGATTCATGATTCATGATTCAATTTATGATTCATGATTCTTGATTCAATTCATGATTCATGATTCATGATTTAATTGATGATTTATGATTCATGATTCAATTGATGATTCATGATTTATGATTTAATTCATGATTCAATTCATGATTCATGATTCATGATTCAATTTATGATTCATGATTCTTGATTCAATTCATGATTCATGAATCATGATTTAATTCATGATTAATGATTCATGATTCAATTCATGATTCAATTCATGATTCATGATTCATGATTCAATTCATGATTCATGATTCAATTCATGATTCATGATTCGATTTATGATTTATGATTCATGATTTAATTCATGATTTATGATTCATGATTCAATTGATGATTCTTGATTCATGATTCAATTTATGATTTATGATTCATGATTCAATTCATGATTCATAATTCATGATTTATGATTCAATTCATTATTCATGATTCATTTCATGATTCATGATTCATGAATTATGATTCGATTCATGATTCATGATTCATGATTCATGATTCTATTCATGATTCATGATTCATGATTCATGATTCATGATTCAATTGATGATTCATAATTTATGATTCAATTCATGATTCAATTCATGATTCATGATTCATGATTTAATTCATGATTCATGATTCAATTCATGATTCATGATTCATGATTCAATTCATGATTTAATTTATGATTCATGATTCATGATTCAATTCATGATTCATGATTCATGATTCAATTCATGATTCAATTCATTAATTATGATTCATGATTCATGATTCAATTCATGATTCATGATTCATGATTCAATTCATGATTCATGATTCATGATTCAATTAATGATTCATGATTCAATTCATGATTCATGATTCAATTCATGATTTGATTCCTGATTAAAATCTTGATTCATGATTTAATTCATGATTCATGATTCATGATTCAATTCATGATTCATGATTCATGATTCATGATTCATGATTCAATTCATGATTCATGATTCATGATTCAATTCATGATTATGATTCAATTCATGATTCAATACATGATTCATGATTCGATTAATGATTTATGATTCAATTCATGATTCAATTCATGATTCAATTCATGATTTATGATTCAATTCATGATTCAATACATGATTCATGATTCGATTAATGATTTATGATTCAATTCATGATTCAATTCATGATTCATGATTCGATTCATGATTCATGATTCATAATTCAATTCATGATTCATGATTCATGATTCATGATTCAATTCATGATTCATGATTCAATTCATGATTCATGATTCATGATTAATGATTCATGATTCTTGATTAATGATTCAATTCATGATTAATGATTAATGATTCAATTCATGATTCAATTCATGATTCATGATTCATGATTCATGATTCAATTCATGATTCATGATTCAATTCATGATTCATGATTCAATTCATGATTAATGGTTCGATTCATGATTCATGATTCATGATTCAATTCATGATTCATGATTCATGATTTGATTTATGATTCATGATTTAATGATGATTTATGATTCATGATTCAATTGATGATTCATGATTTATGATTCAATTCATGATTCAATTCATGATTCATGATTCAATTCATGATTCATGATTCAATTCATGATTCATGATTCATGATTCAATTCATGATTCATGATTCAATTCATGATTCATGATTCAATTCATGATTCATGATTCATGATTAATGATTCATGATTCTTGATTAATGATTCAATTCATGATTAATGATTAATGATTCAATTCATGATTCAATTCATGATTCATGATTCATGATTCATGATTCAATTCATGATTCATGATTCAATTCATGATTCATGATTCAATTCATGATTAATGGTTCGATTCATGATTCATGATTCATGATTCATGATTCATGATTCATGATTCATGATTCAATTCATGATTCCTGATTCATGAATCGATTCATGATTCATGATTCGATTTATGATTCATGATTTAATTGATGATTTATGATTCATGATTCAATTGATGATTCATGATTTATGATTCAATTCATGATTCAATTCATGATTCATGATTCATGATTCAATTTATGATTCATGATTCTTGATTCAATTCATGATTCATGATTTAATTGATGATTTATGATTCATGATTCAATTGATGATTCATGATTTATGATTTCAAATATAAATAGATTCATGATTCATGATTCAATTTATGATTCATGATTCTTGATTCAATTCATGATTCATGAATCATGATTCATGATTCAATTCATGATTCATAATTCATGATTCATGATTCATGATTCAATTTATGATTCATGATTCTTGATTCAATTCATAATTCATGATTCATGATTCATGATTCAATTCATGATTCATAATTCATGATTCATGATTCATGAATCAATTCATGATTCATGATTTATGATTGAATTCATGATTCAATTCATGATTCATGATTCATGATTCAATTAATGATTCATGATTCATGATTTATGATTCAAATCATGATTCATGATTCATGATTCAATTCATGATTTAATTCATGATTCATGATTCAATTCATGATTCATGATTCATGATCCATTTCATGATTAATGATTCATGATTCAATTCATGATTCAATTCATGATTCATGATTCAATTCATGATTAATGATTCGATTCATGATTCATGATTCATGATTCCATTCATGACTCATGATTCAATTCATGATTCATGATTCATGATTCGATTCATGATTCATGATTCGATTTATGATTTATGATTCATGATTTAATTCATGATTTATGATTCATGATTCAATTGATGATTCATGTATCATGATTCAATTCATGATTATATTCATGATTCATGATTCAATTTATGATTCATGATTCATGATTCAATTCATGATTCATAAATCATGATTAATGATTCAATTCATGATTCATAATTCATGATTCATGATTCAATTCATGATTCATGATTTATGATTGAATTCATGATTCATGATTCATGATTCAATTAATGATTCATGATTCAATTCATGATTTATGATTCAATTCATGATTCATGATTCAATTCATGATTCATGATTCATGATTCAAATCATGAATTATGATTCAATTCATGATTCAATTCATGATTTAATTCATGATTCATGATTCAATTCATGACTCAATTTATGATTCATGATTTGATTAATGATATATGATTCAATTCATGATTAAATACATGATTCATGTTTCAATTCATGATTCATGATTCAATTCATGATTCATGATTCATAATTCATGATTTAATTCATGATTCATGATTTGATTCATGATTCATTTCATGATTCATGATTCATTTCATGATTCATGATTCATGATTCGATTCATGATTCATGATTCATGATTCAATTCATGATTCATGATTCATAATTCAATTTATAATTCGTGATTCATGATTCATGATTCAATTCATGATTCAATTCATGATTCATAATTCATGATTCATGATTCAATTCATGATTCATAATTCATGATTTATGATTCAATTCATGATTCATGATTCATTTCATGATTCATGATTCATGATTCATGATTCGATTCATGATTCATGATTCATGATTCATGATTCATGATTCTATTCATGATTCATGATTCATGATTTAATTCATGATTCATGATTCATGATTCAATTCATGATTCATGATTCAATTCATGATTTAATTTATGATTTATTGATTCATGATTCAATTCATGATTCATGATTCATGATTCAATTCATGATTCAATTCATGATTCATGATTTGATTAATGATTTATGATTCAATTCATGATTCAATTCATGATTCATGATTCGATTCATGATTCATGATTCATGATTCAATTCATGATTCATGTTTCATGATTCAATTCATGATTCAGATTCATGATTCGATTCATGATTCATGATTCATGATTCAATCATGATTCATGTTTCATGATTCAATCATGATTCAAGATTCATGATTCAATTTATGATTCGTGATTCATGATTCAATTCATGATTCAATTCATGATTCATGATTCAATTCATGATTCAATTCATGATTCAAGATTCATGATTCAATTTATGATTCGTGATTCATGATTCAATTCATGATTCAATTCATGATTCATGATTCAATTCATGATTCATGATTCATGATTCGATTCATGATTCATGATTCAATTCATGATTCATGATTCATGATTGAAATCATGATTCAATTCATGATTCATGATTCAATTCATGATTCATGATTCAATTCATGATTCATGATTCAATTCATGATTCATAATTCATGATTCAATTCATGATTCATGATTCAATTCATGATTCATAATTCATGATTCAATTCATGATTAATGATTGCGATTCATGAATCATGATTCATGATTCATGATTCAATTCATGATTCATGATTCATGATTCAATTCATGATTCATGATTCATGATTGAATTCATGATTCATGATTCAATTCATGATTCATAGTTCATGATTCCTTGATACAATTCATGATTCATGATTCAATTCATGATTCATGATTCGATTAATGATTTATGATTCAATTCATGATTCAATTCATGATTCATGATTCGATTCATGATTCATGATTTATGATTCAATTCATGATTCATGATTCATGATTCATGATTCATGATTCATGATTCATGATTCATGATTCAATTCATGAATTCATGATTCATGATTCGATTCATGATTCATGATTCAATTCATGATTCATGATTCAATTCATGATTAATGATTCGATTCATGATTCATGATTCATGATTCAATTCATGATTCATGATTCATGATTCAATTCATGATTCATGATTCATGATTCAATTCATGATTCATGATTCATGATTCAATTCATGATTCATGATTCAATTCATGATTCATGATTCATGATCCAATTCATGATTAATGATTCATGATTCATGATTCAATTCATGATTCATGATTCATGATTCAATTCATGATTCATGATTCGATTCATGATTCATGATTCAATTCATGATTCATGATTCGATTCATGATTCATGATTCAATTCATGATTCATGATTCAATTCATGATTCATGATTCAAGATTCAATTCATGATTCATGATTCATGATCCAATTCATGATTAATGATTAATGATGCAATTCATGATTCATGATTCATGATTCATGATTCATGATTCAATTCATGATTCATGATTCAATTCATGATTAATGATTCGATTCATGATTCATGATTCATGATTCAATTCATGATTCATGATTCAATTCATGATTCATGATTCATGATTCAATTCATGATTCATGATTCATGATTCAATTCATGATTCATGATTCAATTCATGATTCATGATTCAATTCATGATTCAATTCATGATTCATGATTCAATTCATGATTCATGATTCAATTCATGATTCATGATTCATGATCCAATTCATGATTAATGATTCATGATTCAATTCATGATTCAATTCATGATTCATGATTCATGATTCATGATTCATGATTCAATTCATGATTCATGATTCAATTCATGATTAATGATTCGATTCATGATTCATGATTCAATTCATGATTCATGATTCGATTCATGATTCATGATTCGATTTATGATTTATGATTCATGATTTAATTCATGATTTATGATTCATGATTCAATTGATGATTCATGTATCATGATTCAATTCATGATTATATTCATGATTCATGATTCAATTTATAATTCATGATTCATGATTGAATTCATGATTCATGATTCATGATTCAATTCATGATTCATGATTTATGATTGAATTCATGATTGAATTCATGATTCATGATTCATGATTCATGATTCAATTCATGATTCATGATTCAATTCATGATTCATGATTCAATTCATGATTCATGATTCATGATTCAATTCATGATTCATGATTCATGATTCAATTTATGATTCATGATTCAATTCATGATTCATGATTCAATTCATGATTCAATTCATGATTCATGATTCAATTCATGATTCATGATTCAATTCATGATTCATGATTCATGATCCAATTCATGATTAATGATTCATGATTCAATTCATGATTCAATTCATGATTCATGATTCATGATTCATGATTCATGATTCAATTCATGATTCATGATTCAATTCATGATTAATGATTCGATTCATGATTCATGATTCAATTCATGATTCATGATTCGATTCATGATTCATGATTCGATTTATGATTTATGATTCATGATTTAATTCATGATTTATGATTCATGATTCAATTGATGATTCATGTATCATGATTCAATTCATGATTATATTCATGATTCATGATTCAATTTATAATTCATGATTCATGATTCAATTCATGATTCATGATTCATGATTCAATTCATGATTCATGATTTATGATTGAATTCATGATTGAATTCATGATTCATGATTCATGATTCATGATTCAATTAATGATTCATGATTCTATATTTATGATTCATGATTCAATTCATGATTCATGATTCATGATTCAATTCATGATTCATGATTCTTGATTCAAATCATGATTCATGATTCAATTCATAATTCAATTCATGATTTAATTCATGATTCATGATTCAATTCATGATTCATGATTCATGATTCAATTCATGATTCATGATTCATGATTCAATTCATGATTCATGATTCAATTCATGATTCATGATTCATGATCCAATTCATGATTAATGATTCATGATTCATGATTCAATTCATGATTCATGATTCATGATTCAATTCATGATTCATGATTCGATTCATGATTCATGATTCAATTCATGATTCATGATTCGATTCATGATTCATGATTCAATTCATGATTCATGATTCAATTCATGATTCATGATTCAAGATTCAATTCATGATTCATGATTCATGATCCAATTCATGATTAATGATTAATGATGCAATTCATGATTCATGATTCATGATTCATGATTCATGATTCAATTCATGATTCATGATTCAATTCATGATTAATGATTCGATTCATGATTCATGATTCATGATTCAATTCATGATTCATGATTCAATTCATGATTCATGATTCATGATTCAATTCATGATTCATGATTCATGATTCAATTCATGATTCATGATTCAATTCATGATTCATGATTCAATTCATGATTCAATTCATGATTCATGATTCAATTCATGATTCATGATTCAATTCATGATTCATGATTCATGATCCAATTCATGATTAATGATTCATGATTCAATTCATGATTCAATTCATGATTCATGATTCATGATTCATGATTCATGATTCAATTCATGATTCATGATTCAATTCATGATTAATGATTCGATTCATGATTCATGATTCAATTCATGATTCATGATTCGATTCATGATTCATGATTCGATTTATGATTTATGATTCATGATTTAATTCATGATTTATGATTCATGATTCAATTGATGATTCATGTATCATGATTCAATTCATGATTATATTCATGATTCATGATTCAATTTATAATTCATGATTCATGATTCAATTCATGATTCATGATTCATGATTCAATTCATGATTCATGATTTATGATTGAATTCATGATTGAATTCATGATTCATGATTCATGATTCATGATTCAATTCATGATTCATGATTCAATTCATGATTCATGATTCAATTCATGATTCATGATTCATGATTCAATTCATGATTCATGATTCATGATTCAATTTATGATTCATGATTCAATTCATGATTCATGATTTAATTCATGATTCAATTCATGATTCATGATTCAATTCATGATTCATGATTCAATTCATGATTCATGATTCATGATCCAATTCATGATTAATGATTCATGATTCAATTCATGATTCAATTCATGATTCATGATTCATGATTCATGATTCATGATTCAATTCATGATTCATGATTCAATTCATGATTAATGATTCGATTCATGATTCATGATTCAATTCATGATTCATGATTCGATTCATGATTCATGATTCGATTTATGATTTATGATTCATGATTTAATTCATGATTTATGATTCATGATTCAATTGATGATTCATGTATCATGATTCAATTCATGATTATATTCATGATTCATGATTCAATTTATAATTCATGATTCATGATTCAATTCATGATTCATGATTCATGATTCAATTCATGATTCATGATTTATGATTGAATTCATGATTGAATTCATGATTCATGATTCATGATTCATGATTCAATTAATGATTCATGATTCTATATTTATGATTCATGATTCAATTCATGATTCATGATTCTTGATTCAAATCATGATTCATGATTCAATTCATAATTCAATTCATGATTTAATTCATGATTCATGATTAAATTCATGATTCATGATTCATGATTCAATTCATGATTCAATTCATGATTCATGATTCATGATTCATCTCATGATTCATGATTCAATTCATGATTCATGATTCATGATTCAATTCATGATTCATGATTCGATTAATGATTTATGATTCAATTCATGATTCAATTAATGATTCATGATTCGATTCATGATTCATGATTTATGATTCAATTCATGATTCATGATTCATGATTCATGATTCATGATTCAATTCATGATTCATGATTCATGATTCATGATTCATGATTCATGATTCAATTCATGATTCATGATTCATGATTCGATTCATGATTCATGATTCAATTCATGATTCATGATTCAATTCATGATTAATGATTCGATTCATGATTCATGATTCATGATTCAATTCATGATTCATGATTCATGATTCAATTCATGATTCATGATTCATGATTTAATTCATGATTCATGATTCATGATTCAATTCATGATTCATGATTCAATTCATGATTCATGATTCATGATCCAATTCATGATTAATGATTCATTATTCATGATTCAATTCATGATTCATGATTCATGATTCAATTCATGATTCATGATTCGATTCATGATTCATGATTCAAATAATGATTCATGATTCATGATTCATGATTTAATTCATGATTCATGATTCAATTCATGATTCATGATTCAATTCATGATTCATGATTCATGATTCATGATTCATGATTCAATTCATGATTCATGATTCATGATCCAATTCATGATTAATGATTAATGATGCAATTCATGATTCATGATTCATGATTCATGATTCAATTCATGATTCATGATTCAATTCATGATTAATGATTCGATTCATGATTCATGATTCATGATTCAATTCATGATTCATGATTCATGATTCAATTCATGATTCATGATTCATGATTCAATTCATGATTCATGATTCATGATTCAATTCATGATTCATGATTCAATTCATGATTCATGATTCATGATCCAATTCATGATTAATGATTCATGATTCAATTCATGATTCAATTCATGATTCATGATTCATGATTCATGATTCAATTCATGATTCAATTCATGATTCATGATTCATGATTCATCTCATGATTCATGATTCAATTCATGATTCATGATTCATGATTCAATTCATGATTCATGATTCGATTAATGATTTATGATTCAATTCATGATTCAATTCATGATTCATGATTCGATTCATGATTCATGATTTATGATTCAATTCATGATTCATGATTCATGATTCATGATTCATGATTCAATTTATGATTCATGATTCATGATTCATGATTCATGATTCATGATTCAATTCATGATTCATGATTCATGATTCGATTCATGATTCATGATTCAATTCATGATTCATGATTCAATTCATGATTAATGATTCGATTCATGATTCATGATTCATGATTCAATTCATGATTCATGATTCATGATTCAATTCATGATTCATGATTCATGATTAAATTCATGATTCATGATTCATGATTCAATTCATGATTCATGATTCAATTCATGATTCATGATTCATGATCCAATTCATGATTAATGATTCATTATTCATGATTCAATTCATGATTCATGATTCATGATTCATTTCATGATTCATGATTCATTTCATGATTCATGATTCATGATTCGATTCATGATTCATGATTCATGATTCAATTCATGATTCATGATTCATAATTCAATTTATAATTCGTGATTCATGATTCATGATTCAATTCATGATTCAATTCATGATTCATAATTCATGATTCATGATTCAATTCATGATTCATAATTCATGATTTATGATTCAATTCATGATTCATGATTCATTTCATGATTCATGATTCATGATTCGATTCATGATTCATGATTCATGATTCATGATTCATGATTCTATTCATGATTCATGATTCATGATTTAATTCATGATTCATGATTCATGATTCAATTCATGATTCATGATTCAATTCATGATTTAATTTATGATTTATGATTCATGATTCAATTCATGATTCATGATTCATGATTCAATTCATGATTCAATTCATGATTCATGATTTGATTAATGATTTATGATTCAATTCATGATTCAATTCATGATTCATGATTCGATTCATGATTCATGATTCATGATTCAATTCATGATTCATGTTTCATGATTCAATTCATGATTCAAGATTCATGATTCAATTATGATTCGTGATTCATGATTCAATTCATGATTCAATTCATGATTCATGATTCAATTCATGATTCAATTCATGATTCAAGATTCATGATTCAATTTATGATTCGTGATTCATGATTCAATTCATGATTCAATTCATGATTCATGATTCAATTCATGATTCATGATTCATGATTCGATTCATGATTCATGATTCAATTCATGATTCATGATTGAAATCATGATTCAATTCATGATTCATGATTCAATTCATGATTCATGATTCAATTCATGATTCATAATTCATGATTCAATTCATGATTCATGATTCAATTCATGATTCATGATTTATGATTCAATTCATGATTCATGATTGAATTCATGATTCATGATTCATGATTCAATTCATGATTCATAGTTCATGATTCTTGATACAATTCATGATTCATGATTCAATTCATGATTCATGATTCAATTCATTATTCGATTCATGATTCAATTCATGATTTGATTCATGATTCATAAATCATGATTCGATTCATGATTCATGATTAAATTCATGATTCATGATTCATGATTCAATTCATGATTCAATTCATGATTCATGATTCAATTCATGATTCATGATTCATGATTCATCTCATGATTCATGATTCATGATTCATGATTCAATTCATGATTCATGATTCGATTAATGATTTATGATTCAATTCATGATTCAATTCATGATTCATCTCATGATTCATGATTCAATTCATGATCATGATTCATGATTCAATTCATGATTCATGATTCGATTAATGATTTATGATTCAATTCATGATTCAATTCATGATTCATGATTCGATTCATGATTCATGATTTATGATTCAATTCATGATTCATGATTCATGATTCATGATTCATGATTCAATTCATGATTCATGATTCATGATTCATGATTCATGATTCATGATTCAATTCATGATTCATGATTCATGATTCGATTCATCATTTATGATTCAATTCATGATTCATGATTCAATTCATGATTAATGATTCGATTCATGATTCATGATTCATGATTCAATTCATGATTCATGATTCATGATTCAATTAATGATTCATGATTCATGATTCAATTCATGATTCATGATTCATGATTCAATTCATGATTCATGATTCAATTCATGATTCATGATTCATGATCCAATTCATGATTAATGATTCATGATTCATGATTCAATTCATGATTCATGATTCATGATTCAATTCATGATTCATGATTCGATTCATGATTCATGATTCAATTAATGATTCATGATTCATGATTCAATTCATGATTCATGATTCAATTCATGATTCATGATTCATGATTCAATTCATGATTCATGATTCATGATCCAATTCATGATTAATGATTAATGATGCAATTCATGATTCATGATTCATGATTCATGATTCATGATTCAATTCATGATTCATGATTCAATTCATGATTAATGATTCGATTCATGATTCATGATTCATGATTCAATTCATGATTCATGATTCAATTCATGATTCATGATTCAATTCATGATTCATGATTCATGATTCAATTCATGATTAATGATTCGATTCATGATTCATGATTCATGATTCAATTCATGATTCATGATTCAATTCATGATTCATGATTCAATTCATGATTCATGATTCATGATTCAATTCATGATTCATGATTCATGATTCAATTCATGATTCATGATTCAATTCATGATTCATGATTCAATTCATGATTCATGATTCATGATCCAATTCATGATTAATGATTCATGATTCAATTCATGATTCAATTCATGATTCATGATTCATGATTCATGATTCAATTCATGATTCATGATTCAATTCATGATTAATGATTCGATTCATGATTCATGATTCAATTCATGATTCATGATTCATGATTCGATTCATGATTCATGATTCAATTTATGATTTATGATTCATGATTTAATTCATGATTTATGATTCATGATTCAATTGATGATTCATGTATCATGATTCAATTCATGATTATATTCATGATTCATGATTCAATTTATGATTCATGATTCATGATTCAATTCATGATTCATGATTCATGATTCAATTCATGATTCATGATTTATGATTGAATTCATGATTGAATTCATGATTCATGATTCATGATTCAATTAATGATTCATGATTCTATATTTATGATTCATGATTCAATTCATGATTCATGATTCATGATTCATGATTCAATTAATGATTCATGATTCTATATTTATGATTCATGATTCAATTCATGATTCATGATTCATGATTCAATTCATGATTCATGATTCTTGATTCAAATCATGATTCATGATTCAATTCATAATTCAATTCATGATTTAATTCATGATTCATGATTAAATTCATGATTCAATTTATGAGTCATGATTCGATTAATGATATATGATTCAATTCATGATTAAATACATGATTCATGATTCAATTCATGATTCATGATTCATGATTCATGATTCATGATTCATGATTCAATTCATGATTCAATTCATGATTCATGATTCATCTCATGATTCATGATTCAATTCATGATTCATGATTCATGATTCAATTCATGATTCATGATTCGATTAATGATTTATGATTCAATTCATGATTCAATTAATGATTCATGATTCGATTCATGATTCATGATTTATGATTCAATTCATGATTCATGATTCATGATTCATGATTCATGATTCAATTCATGATTCATGATTCATGATTCGATTCATGATTCATGATTCAATTCATGATTAATGATTTGATTCATGATTCATGATTCAATTCATGATTCATGATTCATGATTCAATTCATGATTCATGATTCATGATTCAATTCATGATTCATGATTCATGATTCAATTCATGATTCATGATTCAATTCATGATTCATGATTCATGATCCAATTCATGATTAATGATTCATTATTCATAATTCAATTCATGATTCATGATTCATGATTCAATTCATGATTCATGATTCGATTCATGATTCATGATTCAAATAATGATTCATGATTCATGATTCATGATTTAATTCATGATTCATGATTCAATTCATGATTCATGATTCAATTCATGATTCATGATTCATGATTCAATTCATGATTCATGATTCATGATCCAATTCATGATTAATGATTAATGATGCAATTCATGATTCATGATTCATGATTCATGATTCATGATTCAATTCATGATTCATGATTCAATTCATGATTAATGATTCGATTCATGATTCATGATTCATGATTCAATTCATGATTCATGATTCATGATTCAATTCATGATTCATGATTCAATTCATGATTCATGATTCATGATTCAATTCATGATTCATGATTCATGATTCAATTCATGATTCATGATTCAATTCATGATTCATGATTCATGATCCAATTCATGATTAATGATTCATGATTCAATTCATGATTCAATTCATGATTCATGATTCATGATTCAATTCATGATTCATGATTCGATTAATGATTTATGATTCAATTCATGATTCAATTCATGATTCATGATTCGATTCATGATTCATGATTTATGATTCAATTCATGATTCATGATTCATGATTCATGATTCATGATTCAATTCATGATTCATGATTCATGATTCATGATTCATGATTCATGATTCAATTCATGATTCATGATTCATGATTCGATTCATGATTCATGATTAATCTCATGATTCATGATTCAATTCATGATTCATGATTCATGATTCAATTCATGATTCATGATTCGATTAATGATTTATGATTCAATTCATGATTCAATTCATGATTCATGATTCGATTCATGATTCATGATTTATGATTCAATTCATGATTCATGATTCATGATTCATGATTCATGATTCAATTCATGATTCATGATTCATGATTCAATTCATGATTCATGATTCATGATTCGATTCATGATTCATGATTCAATTCATGATTCATGATTCAATTCATGATTAATGATTCGATTCATGATTCATGATTCATGATTCAATTCATGATTCATGATTCATGATTCAATTCATGATTCATGATTCATGATTCAATTCATGATTCATGATTCATGATTCAATTCATGATTCATGATTCAATTCATGATTCATGATTCATGATCCAATTCATGATTAATGATTCATTATTCATGATTCAATTCATGATTCATGATTCATGATTCAATTCATGATTCATGATTCGATTCATGATTCATGATTCAAATAATGATTCATGATTCATGATTCATGATTCAATTCATGATTCATGATTCAATTCATGATTCATGATTCAATTCATGATTCATGATTCATGATCCAATTCATGATTAATGATTAATGATGCAATTCATGATTCATGATTCATGATTCATGATTCAATTCATGATTCATGATTCATGATTCATGATTCATGATTCATGATTCATGATTCAATTCATGATTCATGATTCATGATTCATGATTCATGATTCATGATTCAATTCATGATTCATGATTCATGATTCGATTCATGATTCATGATTCATCTCATGATTCATGATTCAATTCATGATTCATGATTCATGATTCAATTCATGATTCATGATTCGATTAATGATTTATGATTCAATTCATGATTCAATTCATGATTCATGATTCGATTCATGATTCATGATTTATGATTCAATTCATGATTCATGATTCATGATTCATGATTCATGATTCAATTCATGATTCATGATTCATGATTCAATTCATGATTCATGATTCATGATTCGATTCATGATTCATGATTCAATTCATGATTCATGATTCAATTCATGATTAATGATTCGATTCATGATTCATGATTCATGATTCAATTCATGATTCATGATTCATGATTCAATTCATGATTCATGATTCATGATTCAATTCATGATTCATGATTCATGATTCAATTCATGATTCATGATTCAATTCATGATTCATGATTCATGATCCAATTCATGATTAATGATTCATTATTCATGATTCAATTCATGATTCATGATTCATGATTCAATTCATGATTCATGATTCGATTCATGATTCATGATTCAAATAATGATTCATGATTCATGATTCATGATTCAATTCATGATTCATGATTCAATTCATGATTCATGATTCAATTCATGATTCATGATTCATGATCCAATTCATGATTAATGATTAATGATGCAATTCATGATTCATGATTCATGATTCATGATTCAATTCATGATTCATGATTCAATTCATGATTAATGATTCGATTCATGATTCATGATTCATGATTCAATTCATGATTCATGATTCATGATTCAATTCATGATTCATGATTCAATTCATGATTCATGATTCATGATTCAATTCATGATTCATGATTCATGATTCAATTCATGATTCATGATTCAATTCATGATTCATGATTCAATTCATGATTCATGATTCATGATCCAATTCATGATTAATGATTCATGATTCAATTCATGATTCAATTCATGATTCATGATTCATGATTCATGATTCAATTCATGATTCATGATTCAATTCATGATTAATGATTCGATTCATGATTCATGATTCATGATTCAATTCATGATTCATGATTCGATTCATGATTCATGATTCGATTTATGATTTATGATTCATGATTTAATTCATGATTTATGATTCATGATTCAATTGATGATTCATGTATCATGATTCAATTCATGATTATATTCATGATTCATGATTCAATTTATGATTCATGATTCATGATTCAATTCATGATTCATGATTCATGATTCAATTCATGATTCATGATTTATGATTGAATTCATGATTGAATTCATGATTCATGATTCATGATTCATGATTCAATTAATGATTCATGATTCTATATTTATGATTCATGATTCAATTCATGATTCATGATTCATGATTCAATTCATGATTCATGATTCATGATTCAATTCATGATTCATGATTCAATTCATGATTCAATTCATGATTTAATTCATGATTCATGATTAAATTCATGATTCAATTTATGAGTCATGATTCGATTAATAATATATAATTCAATTCATGATTAAATACATGATTCATGATTCAATTCATGATTCATGATTCAATTCATGATTCATGATTCATAATTCATGATTTAATTCATGATTCATGATTCGATTCATGATTCATGATTCATGATTTAATTCATGATTCATGATTCATGATTCAATTTATGATTCGTGATTCATGATTCATGATTCAATTCATGATTCAATTCATGATTCATAATTCATGATTCATGATTCAATTCATGATTCATAATTCATGATTTATGATTCAATTCATGATTCATGATTCATGATTCATTTCATGATTCATGATTCATGATTCATGATTTATTATTCAATTCATGATTCAATTCATGATTCATGATTCATGCTTCAATTCATGATTCATGATTCGATTAATGATTTATGATTCAATTCATGATTCAATTCATGATTCATGATTCGATTCATGATTCATGATTCATGATTCAATTCATGATTCATGTTTCATGATTCAATTCATGATTCAAGATTCATGATTCAATTTATGATTCGTGATTCATGATTCAATTCATGATTCATGATTGATGATTCAATTCATGATTCATGATTCATGATTCGATTCATGATTCATCATTCGATTTATGATTTATGATTTAATTCATGATTTATGATTCATGATTCAATTCATGATTCATGATTCATGATTCAATTCATGATTCAATTCATGATTCATGATTCATGATTCAATTCATGATTCATAATTCATGATTCATGATTCATGATTCAATTCATGATTCATGATTTATGATTGAATTCATGATTCAATTCATGATTCATGATTCATGATTCAATTAATGATTCATGATTCAATTCATGATTCATGATTCATGATTCAATTCATGATTCATGATTCATGATTCAAATCATGATTCATGATTCAATTCATGATTCAATTCATGATTTAATTCATGATTCATGATTCAATTCATGATTCAATTCATGATTCATGATTCGATTAATGATTCATGATTCATGATTCAATTCATGATTCATGATTCATAATTTAATTCATGATTCATGATTCATGCTTCAATTCATGATTAATGATTCAATTCATGATTCATGATTCATGATTCATGATTCAATTCATGATTCATGATTCATGATTCATGATTCAATTCATGATTCATGATTTAATTCATGATTCATAATTCGATTAATGATTTATGATTCAATTCATGATTTAATACATGATTCATGCTTCAATTCATGATTAATGATTCAATTCATGATTCATGATTCATGATTCATGATTCAATTCATGATTCATGATTCATGATTCATGATTCAATTCATGATTCATGATTTAATTCATGATTCATAATTCGATTAATGATTTATGATTCAATTCATGATTTAATACATGATTCATGATTCGATTCATGATTCATGATTCATTTCATGATTCATGATTCATGATTCATGATTCGATTCATGATTCATGATTCATGATTCAATTCATGATTCATGATTCATGATTCAATTTATGATTCATGATTCATAATTCCTGATTCAATTCATGATTCATGATTCAATTCATAATTCATGATTCATGATTCAATTCATGATTCATAATTCATGATTTATGATTCAATTCATGATTCATGATTCATGATTCATTTCATGATTCATGATTCATGATTCATGATTTATTATTCAATTCATGATTCAATTCATGATTCATGATTCATGCTTCAATTCATGATTCATGATTCGATTAATGATTTATGATTCAATTCATGATTCAATTCATGATTCATGATTCGATTCATGATTCATGATTCATGATTCAATTCATGATTCATGTTTCATGATTCAATTCATGATTCAAGATTCATGATTCAATTTATGATTCGTGATTCATGATTCAATTCATGATTCATGATTGATGATTCAATTCATGATTCATGATTCATGATTCGATTCATGATTCATCATTCGATTTATGATTTATGATTTAATTTATGATTTATGATTCATGATTCAATTCATGATTCATGATTCATGATTCAATTCATGATTCAATTCATGATTCATGATTCATGATTCAATTCATGATTCATAATTCATGATTCATGATTCATGATTCAATTCATGATTCATGATTTATGATTGAATTCATGATTCAATTCATGATTCATGATTCATGATTCAATTAATGATTCATGATTCAATTCATGATTCATGATTCATGATTCAATTCATGATTCATGATTCATGATTCAAATCATGATTCATGATTCAATTCATGATTCAATTCATGATTTAATTCATGATTCATGATTCAATTCATGATTCAATTCATGATTCATGATTCGATTAATGATTCATGATTCATGATTCAATTCATGATTCATGATTCATAATTTAATTCATGATTCATGATTCATGCTTCAATTCATGATTAATGATTCAATTCATGATTCATGATTCATGATTCATGATTCAATTCATGATTCATGATTTAATTCATGATTCATAATTCGATTAATGATTTATGATTCAATTCATGATTTAATACATGATTCATGCTTCAATTCATGATTAATGATTCAATTCATGATTCATGATTCATGATTCATGATTCAATTCATGATTCATGATTCATGATTCATGATTCAATTCATGATTCATGATTTAATTCATGATTCATAATTCGATTAATGATTTATGATTCAATTCATGATTTAATACATGATTCATGATTCGATTCATGATTCATGATTCATTTCATGATTCATGATTCATGATTCATGATTCGATTCATGATTCATGATTCATGATTCAATTCATGATTCATGATTCATGATTCAATTTATGATTCATGATTCATAATTCCTGATTCAATTCATGATTCATGATTCAATTCATGATTCATGATTCATGATTCAATTCATGATTCGTGATTCATGATTCAATTCATGATTTATGATTCATGAATCAATTCATGATTAATGATGCATGAATCAATTCATGATTCAATTCATGATTCATGATTCATGATTCATGATTCAAGATTGAATTCATGATTCATGATTCAATTCATGATTAATGATTCGATTCATGATTCATGATTCATGATTCAATTCATGATTCATGATTCATAATTCATGATTCAAATCATGATTCATGATTCAAATCATGATTCATGATTCATGATTCGATTCATGATTCATGATTCGATTTATGATTTATGATTCATGATTTAATTGATGATTTATGATTCATGATTCAATTGATGATTCATGATTTATGATTCAATTCATGATTCAATTCATGATTCATGATTCATGATTAAATTCATGATTCATAATTCATGATTCATGATTCATGATTCATGATTCAATTCATGATTCATGATTTATGATTGAATTCATGATTCAATTCATGATTCATGATTCAATTCATGATTCATGATTCAAATCATGATTCAAGATTCATGATTAATTTCATGATTCAATTCATGATTTAATTCATGATTTATGATTCAATTCATTATTCAATTCATGATTCATGATTCGATTAATGATTTATGATTCAATTCATGATTAAATACATGATTCATGATTTGATTCATGATTCATGATTCAATTCATGATTCATGATTCATAATTCATTATTTAATTCATGATTCATGATTCGATTCATGATTCATAATTCATGATTCATGATTCATGATTCATGATTCATAATTCATGATTCGTAATTCATGATTCATGATTCAATTCATGATTCAATTCATGATTCATAATTTATGATTCATGATTCAATTCATGATTCATAATTCATGATTTATGATTCAATTCATGATTCATGATTCATTTCATGATTGATGATTCATGATTCATGATTCAATTGATGATTCATGATTTATGATTCAATTCATGATTCAATTCATGATTCATGATTCATTATTTAATTCATGATTCATGATTCATGATTCATGATTCATGATTCAATTCATGATTTAATTTATGATTCATGATTCATGATTCAATTCATGATTCATGATTCATGATTCAATTCATGATTCAATTTATGTTTCATGATTCATGATTCATGATTCAATTCATGATTCATGATTCGATTAATGATTTATGATTTAATTCATGATTCAATTCATGATTCATGATTCGATTCATGATTCATGATTCATGATTCAATTCATGATTCATGTTTCATGATTCAATTCATGATTCATGATTCAATTCATGATTCATGATTCATGATTCAATTCATGATTCATGATTCAATTCATGATTCATGATTCTTGATTCAATTCATGATTAATGATTTATGATTCAATTCATGATTCATGATTTATTATTCAATTCATGATTCATGATTCAATTCATGATTTAATTCATGATTCATGATTTATGATTCAATTCATGATTCAATTCATGATTCAATTTATGTTTCATGATTCATGATTCATGATTCAATTCATGATTCATGATTCGATTAATGATTTATGATTCAATTCATGATTCAATTTATGATTCATGATTCGATTCATGATTCATGATTCATGATTCAATTCATGATTCATGTTTCATGATTCAATTTCATGATTCAAGATTCATGATTCATGATTCAATTCATGATTCATAATTCATGATTCATGATTCATGATTCAATTCATGATTCATGATTTATGATTCAATTCATGATTCAATTCATGATTCATGATTCATGATTTGATTCATGATTCAATTCATGATTCATGATTCAATTCATGATTTAATTTATGATTCATGATTCATGATTCAATTCATGATTCATGATTCATGATTCAATTCATGATTCAATTTATGTTTCATGATTCATGATTCATGATTCAATTCATGATTCATGATTCGATTAATGATTTATGATTCAATTCATGATTCAATTTATGATTCATGATTCGATTCATGATTCATGATTCAATTCATGATTCATGTTTCATGATTCAATTCATGATTCAAGATTCATGATTCAATTTATGATTCGTGATTTATGATTCATGATTCAATTCATGATTCATGATTCATGATTCAATTCATGATATATAATTCATGATTCATGATTCAATTCATGATTCATGATTCAATTCATGATTCATGATTCAATTCATAAATCATGATTCATGATTCGATCCATGATTCATGATTCAATTCATGATTCATGATTCAATTCATGATTCATGATTCAATTCATGATTCATGATTCATGATTCAATTCATGATTCATGATTCAATTATGATTCATGATTCATGATTCAATTCATGATTAATGATTCATGATTCAATTCATGATTCAATTCATGATTCATGATTCAATTTATGATTCATGATTCATAATTCATGATTCAATTCATGATTCATGATTCATGATTTGATTCATGATTCATGATTGGATTTATGATTTATGATTCATGATTTAATTCATGATTTATGATTCATGATTCAATTGATGATACATGATTCATGATTCAATTCATTATTCAATTCATGATTCATGATTCATGATTCAATTTATGATTCATGATTTATGATTCAATTCATGATTCATGATTCATGATTCAATTCATAATTCATAATTCATGATTCAATTCATGATTCATGATTTATGATTGAATTCATGATTCAATTCATGATTCATGATTCAATTAATGATTCATGATTCAATTCATGATTCATGATTAAATTCATGATTCATGATTCAATTCATGATTCATGATTAAATTCATGATTCATGATTCAATTCATGATTCATGTATCATGATTCAATTCATGATTTAATTTATGATTCATGATTCATGATTCAATTCATGATTCATGATTCATGATTCAATTCATGATTCAAGATTCATGATTCAATTTATGATTCGTGATTTATGATTCATGATTCAATTCATGATTCATGATTCATGATTCAATTCATGATTCATAATTCATGATTCATGATTCAATTCATGATTCATGATTCGATTCATGATTCATGATTCATGATTCAATTCATGATTCATGATTCATGATTCAATTCATGATTCATGATTCGATTCATAATTCATGATTCAATTCATGATTCATGATTCATGATTAAATTCATGATTCATGATTCAATTCATGATTCATGATTCATGATTCAATTCATGATTCATGATTCATGATTCAATTCATGATTATTGATTCATGATTCAATTCATGATTCAATTCATGATTCATGATTCATGATTCATGATTCATGATTCAATTCATGATTCATGATTCAATTCATGATTAATGATTCGATTCATGATTCATTAATTCGATTTATGATTTATAATTCATGATTTAATTCATGATTTATGATTCATGATTCAATTGATGATTCATGATTCATGATACAATTTATGATTCATGATTCATGATTCAATTTATGATTCATGATTTATGATTCAATTCATGATTCATGATTCATGATTCATGATTTAATTCATGATTCAATTCATGATTTAATTCATGATTCATGATTCAATTCACGATTCAATACATGATTCACATTTCGATTAATGATTTATGATTCAATTCATGATTAAATACATGATTCATGATTTGATTCATGATTCATGATTCAATTCATGATTCATGATTCATAATTTATGATTTAATTCATGATTCATGATTTGATTCATGATTCATTTCATGATTCATGATTCATGAATCATGATTCGATTCATGATTCATGATTCAATTCATTATTCATGATTCATGATTCAATTTATGATTTGTGATTCATGATTCATGATTCAATTCATGATTCAATTCATGATTCATAATTCATGATTCATTTCATGATTCATGATTCATAATTCATGATTTATGATTCAATTCATGATTCATGATTCATTTCATGATTCATGATTCATGATTCATGATTCATGATTCTATTCATAATTCATGATTCATGATTCATGATTCAATTGATGATTCATGATTTATGATTCAATTCATGATTCAATTCATGATTCATGATTTTATTCATGATTCATGATTCATGATTCAATTCATGATTCATGATTCAATTCATGATTCATGATTCATGATTCATGATTCAATTCATGATTCAATTTATGATTCATGATTCATGACTCATGATTTAATTCATGATTCATGATTCGATTAATGATTTATGATTCAATTCATGATTCAATTCATGATTCATGATTCGATTCATGATTCATGATTCATGATTCAATTCATGATTCATGTTTCATGATTAAATTCATGATTCAAGATTCATGATTCAATTTAGGATTCGTGATTCATGATTCATGATTCAATTCATGATTCATGATTCATGATTTAATTCATGATTCATAATTCATGATTCATGATTCAATTCATGATTCATAATTCATGATTCAATTCATGATTCATAATTCATAATTCATGATTCAATTTATGATTCATAATTCATGATTCAATTCATGATTCATAATTCATGATTTATGATTCAATTCATGATTCATGATCCAATTCATGATTCATGATTCAATTCAAGATTCAATTCATGATTCAATTCATGATTCATGATTCAATTCATGATTCAATTCATGATTCATGATTCAATTCATGATTCATGATTCGATTCATGATTCTTGATTCATGATTCATGATTCAATTCATGATTCATAAATAATGATTCATGATTCAATTCATGATTCATAATTCATGATTCGATTCATGATTCATGATTCGATTCATGATTCATGATTCATGATTCATGATTCAATTCATGATTCATGATTCAATTCATGATTCATGATTAGATTCATGATTCAATTCATGACTCATGATTCAATTCATAATGCATGATTCAATTCATGATTCTTGATTCATGATTTATGATTCAATTCATAATTCATGATTCAATTCATGATTCAATTCATGATTCATGATTCAATTCATGATTCATAAATCATGATTCATGATTCAATTCATGATTCATGATTCATGATTCAATTTATGATTCATGATTCATGATTCAATTCATGATTCATGATTCATGATTGAAATCTCGATTCAATTCATGATTCATGATTCAATTCATGATTCATGATTCAATTCATGATTCATAATTCATGATTCAATTCATGATTCAATTCATGATTCATAAATCATGATTCATGATTCAATTCATGATTCATGATTCATGATTCAATTAATGATTCATGATTCAATTCATGATTCATGATTCAATTCATGATTCGATTCCTGATTAAAATCTTGATTCATGATTTAATTCATGATTCATGATTCATGATTCAATTGATGATTCATGATTCATGATTCAATTTATGATTTATGATTCATGATTCAATTCATGATTCATAATTCATGATTTATGATTAAATTCATTATTCATGATTCATTTCATGATTCATGATTCATGAATTATGATTCGATTCATGATTCATGATTCATGATTCATGATTCATGATTCTATTCATGATTCATGATTCATGATTCAATTGATGATTCATAATTTATGATTCAATTCATGATTCAATTCATGATTCATGATTCATGATTTAATTCATGATTCATGATTCAATTCATGATTCATGATTCATGATTCAATTCATGATTTAATTTATGATTCATGATTCATGATTCAATTCATGATTCATGATTCATGATTCAATTCATTAATTATGATTCATGATTCATGATTCAATTCATGATTCATGATTCATGATTCAATTAATGATTCATGATTCAATTCATGATTCATGATTCAATTCATGATTCGATTCCTGATTAAAATCTTGATTCATGATTTAATTCATGATTCATGATTCATGATTCAATTCATGATTCATGATTCATGATTCATGATTCATGATTCAATTCATGAGTTATGATTCAATTCATGATTCAATACATGATTCATGATTCGATTAATGATTTATGATTCAATTCATGATTCAATTCATGATTCAATTCATGATTTATGATTCAATTCATGATTCAATACATGATTCATGATTCGATTAATGATTTATGATTCAATTCATGATTCAATTCATGATTCATGATTCGATTCATGATTCATGATTCATAATTCAATTCATGATTCATGATTCATGATTCATGATTCAATTCATGATTCATGATTCAATTGATGATTCATGATTCATGATTAATGATTCATGATTCTTGATTAATGATTCAATTCATGATTAATGATTAATGATTCAATTCATGATTCAATTCATGATTCATGATTCAATATTCATGATTCGATTCATGATTCATGATTCGATTTATGATTCATGATTTAATTGATAATTTATGATTCATGATTCAATTGATGATTCATGATTTATGATTCAATTCATGATTCAATTCATGATTCATGATTCATGATTCAAATTATGATTCATGATTCTTGATTCAATTCATGATTCATGATTCATGATTTAATTGATGATTTATGATTCATGATTCAATTGATGATTCATGATTTATGATTTAATTCATGATTCAATTCATGATTCATGATTCATGATTCAATTTATGATTCATGATTCTTGATTCAATTCATGATTCATGAATCATGATTCAATTCATGATTAATGATTCATGATTCAATTCATGATTCAATTCATGATTCATGATTCATGATTCAATTCATTATTCATGATTCAATTCATGATTCATGATTCGATTTATGATTTATGATTCATGATTTAATTCATGATTTATGATTCATGATTCGATTCATGATTCATGATTCATGATTCATGATTCATGATTCTATTCATGATTCATGATTCATGATTCATGATTCAATTGATGATTCATAATTTATGATTCAATTTATGATTCAATTCATGATTCATGATTCATGATTTAATTCGTGATTCATGATTCAATTCATGATTCATGATTCATGATTCAATTCATGATTTAATTTGTGATTCATGATTCATGATTCAATTCATGATTCATGATTCATGATTCAATTCATGATTCAATTCATTAATTATGATTCATGATTCATGATTCAATTCATGATTCATGATTCATGATTCAATTAATGATTCATGATTCAATTCATGATTCATGATTCAATTCATGATTCGATTCCTGATTAAAATCTTGATTCATGATTTAATTCATGATTCATGATTCATAATTCAATTCATGATTCATGATTCATGATTCATGATTCAATTCATGATTCATGATTCATGATTCAATTCATGATTTATGATTCAATTCATGATTCAATACATGATTCATGATTCGATTAATGATTTATGATTCAATTCATGATTCAATTCATGATTCCATTCATGATTTATGATTCAATTCATGATTCAATACATGATTCATGATTCGATTAATGATTTATGATTCAATTCATGATTCAATTCATGATTCATGATTCGATTCATGATTCATGATTCATAATTCAATTCATGATTCATGATTCATGATTCATGATTCAATTCATGATTCATGATTCAATTCATGATTCATGATTCAATTCATGATTCATGATTCATGATTAATGATTCATGATTCTTGATTAATGATTCAATTCATGATTAATGATTAATGATTCAATTCATGATTCAATTCATGATTCATGATTCATGATTCATGATTCAATTCATGATTCATGATTCAATTCATGATTAATGGTTCGATTCATGATTCATGATTCATGATTTATGATTCATGATTCAATTCATGATTCATGATTCATGATTCGATTTATGATTCATGATTTAATTGATGATTTATGATTCATGATTCAATTGATGATTCATGATTTATGATTCAATTCATGATTCAATTCATGATTCATGATTCATTTCATGATTCATGATTCAATTCATGATTCATGATTCATGATTCATGATTCAATTCATGATTCATGATTCAATTCATGATTCATGATTCATGATTAATGATTCATGATTCTTGATTAATGATTCAATTCATGATTAATGATTAATGATTCAATTCATGATTCAATTCATGATTCATGATTCATGATTCATGATTCAATTCATGATTCATGATTCAATTCATGATTCATGATTCAATTCATGATTAATGGTTCGATTCATGATTCATGATTCATGATTCATGATTCATGATTCAATTCATGATTCATGATTCATGATTTGATTCATGATTCATGATTCGATTTATGATTCATGATTTAATTGATGATTTATGATTCATGATTCAATTGATGATTCATGATTTATGATTCAATTCATGATTCAATTCATGATTCATGATTCATGATTCAATTTATGATTCATGATTCTTGATTCAATTCATGATTCATGATTTAATCGATGATTTATGATTCATGATTCAATTGATGATTCATGATTTATGATTCAATTCATGATTCAATTCATGATTCATGATTCATGATTCAATTTATGATTCATGATTCTTGATTCAATTCATGATTCATGAATCATGATTCATGATTCAATTCATGATTCATAATTCATGATTCATGATTCTTGATTCAATTCATGATTCATGATTCATGATTCATGATTCATGATTCATGATTCAATTCATGATTCATAATTCATGATTCATGATTCATGAATCAATTCATGATTCATGATTTATGATTGAATTCATGATTCAATTCATGATTCATGATTCATGATTCAATTAATGATTCATGATTCATGATTCATATTTTATGATTCAAATCATGATTCATGATTCATGATTCATGATTCATGATTCAATTCATGATTCATGATTCAATTCATGATTAATGATTCAATTCATGATTTAATTCATGATTCATGATTCAATTCATGATTCATGATTCATGATCCAATTCATGATTAATGATTCATGATTCAATTCATGATTCAATTCATGATTCATGATTCATGATTCATGATTCATGATTCAATTCATGATTCATGATTCAATTCATGATTAATGATTCAATTCATGATTCAATTCATGATTCATGATTCAATTCATGATTCAATTCATGATTCAAGATTCATGATTCAATTTATGATTCGTGATTCATGATTCAATTCATGATTCAATTCATGATTCATGATTTAATTCATGATTCATGATTCATGATTCGATTCATGATTCATGATTCAATTCATGATTCATGATTCATGATTGAAATCATGATTCAATTCATGATTCATGATTCAATTCATGATTCATGATTCAATTCATGATTCATAATTCATGATTCAATTCATGATTCATGATTCAATTCATGATTCATAATTCATGATTCAATTCATGATTAATGATTGCGATTCATGAATCATGATTCATGATTCATGATTCAATTCATGATTCATGATTCATGATTCAATTCATGATTCATGATTCATGATTCAATTCATGATTCATAGTTCATGATTCTTGATACAATTCATGATTCATGAATCAATTCATGATTCATGATTAAATTCATTATTCGATTCATGATTCAATTCATTATTCGATTCATGATTCATAAATCATGATTCGATTCATGATTCATGATTAAATTCATGATTCATGATTAATGCTTCAATTCATGAATAATGATTCAATTCATGATTCATGATTCATGATTCATGATTCAATTCATGATTCAATTCATGATTCATGATTCATGATTCATCTCATGATTCATGATTCAATTCATGATTCATGATTCATGATTCAATTCATGATTCATGATTCGATTAATGATTTATGATTCAATTCATGATTCAATTCATGATTCATGATTCGATTCATGATTCCCGATTCATGATTCAATTCATGATTCATGATTCATGATTCATGATTCATGATTCAATTCATGATTCATGATTCATGATTCATGATTCAATTCATGATTCATGATTCATGATTCGATTCATTATTCATGATTCAATTCATGATTCATGATTCAATTCATGATTCATGATTCAATTCATGATTCATAATTCATGATTCAATTCATGATTCATGATTCATGATTCAATTCATGATTAATGATTGCAATTCATGAATCATGATTCATGATTCATGATTCAATTCATGATTCAATTTATGATTTATGATTCGATTAATGATATATGATTCAATTCATGATTAAATACATGATTCATGATTCAATTCATGATTCATGATTCAATTCATGATTCATGATTCATAATTCATGATTTAATTCATGATTCATGATTTGATTCATGATTCATTTCATGATTCATGATTCATGATTCGATTCATGATTCATGATTCGATTCATGATTCATGATTCATGATTCAATTCATGTTTCATGATTCATAATTCAATTTATAATTCGTGATTCATGATTCATGATTCAATTCATGATTCAATTCATGATTCATAATTCATGATTCATGATTCAATTCATGATTCATAATTCATGATTTATGATTCAATTCATGATTCATGATTCATTTCATGATTCATGATTCATGATTCATGATTCGATTCATGATTCATGATTCATGATTCATGATTCATGATTCATGATTCTATTCATGATTCATGATTCATGATTCAATTGATGATTCATGATTTATGATTCAATTCATGATTCATGATTCATGATTTAATTCATGATTCATGATTCATGATTCAATTCATGATTCATGATTCAATTCATGATTTAATTTATGATTTATGATTCATGATTCAATTCATGATTCATGATTCATGATTCAATTCATGATTCAATTCATGATTCATGATTTGATTAATGATTTATGATTCAATTCATGATTCAATTCATGATTCATGATTCGATTCATGATTCATGATTCATGATTCAATTCATGATTCATGTTTCTTGATTCAATTCATGATTCAAGATTCATGATTCAATTTATGATTCGTGATTCATGATTCAATTCATGATTCAATTCATGATTCATGATTCAATTCATGATTCAATTCATGATTCAAGATTCATGATTCAATTTATGATTCGTGATTCATGATTCAATTCATGATTCATTATTCAATTCATGATTCATGATTCATGATTCGATTCATGATTCATGATTCAATTCATGATTCATGATTCATGATTCAATTCATGATTAATGATTGCGATTCATGAATCATGATTCATGATTCATGATTCAATTCATGATTCATGATTCATGATTCAATTCATGATTCATGATTCATGATTGAATTCATGATTCATGATTCATGATTTAATTCATGATTCATAGTTCATGATTCTTGATACAATTCATGATTCATGATTCAATTCATGATTCATGATTCATATCATTATTCGATTCATGATTCAATTCATGATTTGATTCATGATTCATAAATCATGATTCGATTCATGATTCATGATTAAATTCATGATTCATGATTCATGATTCATGATTCAATTCATGATTCAATTCATGATTCATGATTCATGATTCATCTCATGATTCATGATTCAATTCATGATTCATGATTCATGATTCAATTCATGATTCATGATTCGATTAATGATTTATGATTCAATTCATGATTCAATTCATGATTCATGATTCGATTCATGATTCATGATTCATGATTCAATTCATGATTCATGATTCATGATTCATGATTCAATTCATGATTCATGATTCATGATTCATGATTCATGATTCATGATTCAATTCATGATTCATAATTCATGATTCGATTCATGATTCATGATTCAATTCATGATTCATGATTCAATTCATGATTCATGATTCATGATTCAATTCATGATTCATGATTCATGATTCAATTCATGATTCATGATTCATGATTCAATTCATGATTCATGATTCATGATTCAATTCATGATTCAAGTCATGATTCATGATTCATGATTAATGATTCAATTTATGATTCATGATTCAATTCATGATTCATGATTCAATTCATGATTAATAATTCGATTCATGATTCATGATTCATGATTCAATTCATGATTCATGATTCAATTCATGATTCATGATTCAATTCATGATTCATGATTCATGATTCATGATTCAATTCATGATTTATGATTCATGATTCGATTCATGATTCAAAGTATGATTTATGATTCATGATTTAATTGATGATTTATGATTCATGATTCTATTGATGATTCATGATTTATGATTCAATTCATGATTAATGATTCGATTCATGATTGATGATTCATGATTCAATTCATGATTCATGATTCAATTCATGATTCATGATTCATGATTGAATTCATGATTCATGATTCATGATTCAATTCATGATTCATAGTTCATGATTCTTGATACAATTCATGATTCATGATTCAATTCATGATTCATGATTCAATTCATTATTCGATTCATGATTCAATTCATGATTTGATTCATGATTCATAAATCATGATTCAATTCATGAGTCATGATTCAATTCATGATTCATAATTCATGATTCAATTCATGATTAATGATTGCGATTCATGAATCATGATTCATGATTCATGATTCAATTCATGATTCATGATTCATGATTCAATTCATGATTCATGATTCATGATTGAATTCATGATTCATGATTCATGATTCAATTCATGATTCATAGTTCATGATTCTTGATACAATTCATGATTCATGATTCAATTCATGATTCATGATTCAATTCATTATTCGATTTATGATTCAATTCATGATTTGATTCATGATTCATAAATCATGATTCGATTCATGATTCATGATTAAATTCATGATTCATGATTCATAATTCAATTCATGATTCAATTCATGATTCATGATTCATGATTCATCTCATGATTCATGATTCAATTCATGATTCATGATTCATGATTCAATTCATGATTCATGATTCGATTAATGATTTATGATTCAATTCATGATTCAATTCATGATTCATGATTCGATTCATGATTCATGATTCATGATTCAATTCATGATTCATGATTCATGATTCATGATTTAATTCATGACTCATGATTCAATTCATGATTCATGATTCATGATTCAATTCATGATTCATGATTCATGATTCAATTCATGATTCATTATTCATGATTCAATTCATGATTAATGATTCATGATTCAATTCATGATTCAATTCATGATTCATGATTCATGATTCATGATTCATGATTCAATTCATGATTCATGATTCATGATTCGATTCATGATTCATGATTCAATTCATGATTCATGATTCAATTCATGATTCATGATTCATGATTCAATTCATGATTCATGATTCATGATTCAATTCATGATTCATGATTCAATTCATGATTAATGATTCATGATTCAATTCATGATTCAATTCATGATTCATGATTCATGATTCATGATTCAATTCATGATTCATGATTCAATTCATGATTAATAATTCGATTCATGATTCAATTCATGATTCATGATTCATGATTCAATTCATGATTCATGATTCAATTCATGATTCATGATTCATGATTCATGATTCAATTCATGATTTATGATTCATGATTTAATTGATGATTTATGATTCATGATTCTATTGATGATTCATGATTTATGATTCAATTCATGATTAATGATTCGATTCATGATTGATGATTCATGATTTAATTCATAATTCATGATTCATGATTCAATTCATGATTCATGATTCATGATTCAATTCATGATTCATAGTTCATGATTCTTGATACAATTCATGATTCATGATTAAATTCATGATTCAATTCATTATTCAATTCATGATTCAATTCATGATTTGATTCATGATTCATAAATCATGATTCGATTCATGATTCATGATTAAATTCATGATTCATGATTAATGCTTCAATTCATGATTAATGATTCAATTCATGATTCATGATTCATGATTCATGATTCAATTCATGATTCAATTCATGATTCATGATTCATGATTCAATTCATGATTCATGATTCAATTCATGATTCATGATTCATGATTCAATTCATGACTCATGATTCGATTAATGATTTATGATTCAATTCATGATTCAATTCATGATTCATGATTCGATTCATGATTCATGATTCATGATTCATGATTCAATTCATGATTCATGATTCATGATTCGATTCATGATTCATGATTCAATTCATGATTCATGATTCAATTCATGATTCATGATTCATGATTCAATTCATGATTCATGATTCAATTCATGATTCATGATTCATGATTCAATTCATGACTCATGATTCGATTAATGATTTATGATTCAATTCATGATTCAATTCATGATTCATGATTCGATTCATGATTCATGATTCATGATTCATGATTCAATTCATGATTCATGATTCATGATTCGATTCATGATTCATGATTCAATTCATGATTAATGATTCAATTCATGATTCATGATTCATGATTCATGATTCAATTCATGATTCAATTCATGATTCATGATTCATGATTCAATTCATGATTCATGATTCAATTCATGATTCATGATTCATGATTCAATTCATGACTCATGATTCGATTAATGATTTATGATTCAATTCATGATTCAATTCATGATTCATGATTCAATTCATGATTCATGATTCATGATTCATGATTCAATTCATGATTCATGATTCATGATTCGAATCATGATTCATGATTCAATTCATGATTCATGATTCAATTCATGATTCATGATTCATGATTCAATTCATGATTCATGATTCATGATTCAATTAATGATTAATAATTCGATTCATGATTCATGATTCATGATTCATGATTCATGATTCATGATTCAATTCATGATTCATGATTCATGATTCAATTCATGATTAATGATTGCGATTCATGAATCATGATTCATGATTCATGATTCAATGCATGATTCAATTTATGATTCATGATTCGATTAATGATATATGATTCAATTCATGATTAAATACATGATTCATTATTCAATTCATGATTCATGATTCATAATTCATGATTCATGATTCATGATTTGATTCATGATTCATTTCATGATTCATGATTCATGATTCGATTCATGATTCATGATTCATGATTCAATTCATGATTCATGATTCATAATTCAATTTATAATTCGTGATTCATGATTCATGATTCAATTCATGATTCAATTCATGATTCATGATTCGATTCATGATTCATGATTCATGATTCAATTCATGATTCATGATTCATGATTCATGATTCAATTCATGATTCATGATTCATGATTCGATTCATGATTCATGATTCGATGTATGATTTATGATTCATGATTTAATTGATGATTTATGATTCATGATTCTATTGATGATTCATGATTTATGATTCAATTCATGATTAATGATTCGATTCATGATTGATGATTCATGATTCAATTCATGATTCATGATTCATGATTCAATTCATGATTCATGATTCATGATTGAATTCATGATTCATGATTCATGATTCAATTCATGATTCATAGTTCATGATTCTTGATACAATTCATGATTCATGATTAAATTCATGATTCATGATTCAATTCATTATTCGATTCATGATTCAATTCATGATTTGATTCATGATTCATAAATCATGATTCGATTCATGATTCATGATTAAATTCATGATTCATGATTAATGCTTCAATTCATGATTAATGATTCAATTCATGATTCATGATTCATGATTCATGATTCATGATTCAATTCATGATTCAATTCATGATTCATGATTCATGATTCATGATTCAATTCATGATTCATGATTCGATTAATGATTTATGATTCAATTCATGATTCAATTCATGATTCATGATTCGATTCATGATTCATGATTCATGATTCAATTCATGATTCATGATTCATGATTCATGATTCAATTCATGATTCATGATTCATGATTCGATTCATGATTCATGATTCAATTCATGATTCATGATTCAATTCATGATTCATGATTCATGATTCAATTCATGATTCATGATTCATGATTCAATTCATGATTAATAATTCGATTCATGATTCATGATTCATGATTCATGATTCATGATTCTATTCATGATTCATGATTCATGATTCAATTCATGATTAATGATTGCGATTCATGAATCATGATTCATGATTCATGATTCAATGCATGATTCAATTTATGATTCATGATTCGATTAATGATATATGATTCAATT
>NW_027446416.1:0-59329 GCF_038048845.1 Mixophyes fleayi | reverse complement strand
ATTCAATTCATGATTCAAGTCATGATTCATGAATCAATTTATGATTCATGATTCATGATTCATTATTCAATTCATAATTCATGATTCAATTCATGATTCATGATTTATGATTCATGATTCAATTCATGATTCAATTCATGATTCGATTCCTGATTCAATTCATGATTCATGATTCAATTCATGATTCATGATTCAATTCATGATTCATGATTTATGATTCATGATTCAATTCATGATTCAATTCCTGATTCAATTCATGATTCATGATTCGATTTATGATTCATGATTCATAAATTCAATTCATGATTCATGATTCATGATTCAATTCATGATTCATGATTCAATTCATGATTCATGATTCAATTCATGATTACATTCATGATTCAATTCATGATTCATGATTCAAATTATGATTCAATTCATGATTCATGATTCATGATTAATGATTCAATTCATGATTCAATTCATGATTCAATTCATGATTCATGATTCTATCCATGATTCATAATTCAATTTATGATTCATAATTCATGATTCAATTCATGATTCATTATTCATGATTCAATTCATGATTCATGATTCATGATTCAATTCATAATTCATGATTCGATTCATGATTCATGATTCATGATTCAATTCATGATTAATGATTCATGATTCAATTCATGATTCAATTCATGATTCATGATTCGATTCATGATTCATGATTCAATTCATGATTAATGATTCATGATTCAATTCATGATTCAATTCATGATTCATGATTCATGATTCATGATTCATGATTCAATTCATGATTCATGATTCATGATTCAATTCATGATTCATTATTCATGATTCAATTCATGATTCATGATTCAATTCATGACTCATGATTCATGATTCAATTCATGATTCATGATTTGATTCATGATTCATGATTCAATTCATGAGTCATGATTCATGATTCAATTCATGATTCATGATTAATGATTCAATTCATGATTCAATTAATGATTCATGAATCAATTTATGTTTCATGATTCATGATTTATGATTCATGATTCATGATTCAATTCATGATTCAATTCATGATTCATGATTCGATTTGTGATTCATGATTCATGATTCGATTCATGATTCATTATTCATGATTCCATTCATGATTCATGATTCGATTCATGATTCTTTATTCATGATTTGATTTATGATTCATTATTCAAGATTCAATTCATGATTCATAATTCATGATTCGATTCATGATTCGATTCATGATTCATGATTCAAATCATGATTCATTATTCGATTCATGATTCATGATTCATGATTCAATTCAAGATTCATGATTCATGATTCAATTCATGATTCAATTCATGATTCATGATTTGACTCATGATTCATGATTAATGATTCAATTCATGATACAATTCAAGATTCATGATTCGATTCATGATTCATGATTCAATTCATGATTCATGATTCATGATTCAATTCATGATTCATAATTCATGATTCATGATTCAATTCATGATTCATGATTCATAATTTATGATTCATTTCATGATTCATGATTCGATTCATGATTCAATTCATGATTCAATTCATGATTCATGATTCATGATTCGATTCATGATTCAATTCAAGATTCATGATTCGATTCATGATTCATGATTCGATTCATGATTCATTTCATGATTCATGATTCGATTCATGATTCAATTTATGATTTAATTCATGATTCATGATTCATGATTCATGATTCGATTCATGATTCATGATTCGATTCATGATTCATGAATCATGATTCAATTCATTGATTCATGATTCAATTCATAAATCATTAATCATGATTCATGATTTAATTCATGATTCATGATTCGATTCATGATTCAATTCATGATTCATGATTCATGATTCTTGATTCATGATTCTATTCATGATTCATGATTCATGATTTGATTCATGATTCAATTCATGATTCTTGATTCATGATTCTTGATTCATGATTCAATTCATGATTCATGATTCAAGATTCAATTCATAATTCATGATTCATGATTCAATTCATGATTTATGATTCATGATTGATGATTCAATTCATGATTCATGATTTAATTCATTATTCGATTCCTGATTCATTTCATGATTCATGATTTGATTTATGATTCTTGATTCATGATTCAATTCATGATTCATGATTCAATTCATGATTCATGATTAATGATTCAATTCATGATTCAATTCATGATTCATGATTCATTTCATGATTCAATTCATGATTCATGATTCGATTCATGATTCATGATTCAATTCATGATTCAATTCATAATTCATGATTCGATTCATGATTCATGATTCAATTCATGATTCATGATTCATGATTCAATTCATGATTCATGATTCATGATTCATGATTCGATTCATGATTCATGATTCAATTCATGATTCATGATTCAAGATTCATGATTCAATTCATGATTCATGATTCATGATTCAATTCATGATTCATGATTCATGATTCGATTCATGATTCATGATTCAATTCATGATTCATGATTCAAGATTCATAATTCAATTCATGATTCATGATTCGATTCATGAATCTTAAATTCATGATTCATGATTCGATTCATGATTCATGATTCAATTCATGATTCATGATTCATGATTCAATTCATGATTTATGATTCGATTCATGATTCATGATTCGATTCATGAATCTTGATTCATGATTCATGATTGGATTCATGATTCATGATTCAATTCATGATTCATGATTCATGATTCAATTCATGATTTATGATTCGATTCATGATTCATGATTCAATTCGTGATTCATGATTCAATTCATGATTCAATTCATGATTTATGAATCAATTTATGATTCATGATTCATGATTTATGATTCAATTCATGATTCATGATTCATGATTCAATTCATGATTCATTATTCATGATTCAATTCATGATTCATGATTCAATTCATGACTCATGATTCATGATTCAATTCATGATTCATGATTTGATTCATGATTCATGATTCAATTCATGAGTCATGATTCATGATTAAATTCATGATTCATGATTCAATTCATGAGTCATGATTCATGATTAAATTCATGATTCATGATTCATGATTCATGATTCAATTCATGATTCAATTAATGATTCATAAATCAATTTATGTTTTATGATTCATGATTTATGATTCATGATTCATGATTCAATTCATGATTCAATTCATGATTCATGATTCGATTCGTGATTCATGATTCATGATTCGATTCATGATTCATGATTCGATTCATGATTCATTTCATGATTCATGATTCGATTCATGATTCAATTTATGATTTAATTCATGATTCATGATTCATGATTCATGATTCATGATTCGATTCATGATTCATGATTCGATTCATGATTCATGATTCATGATTCAATTCATGATTCATGATTCGATTCATGATTCAATTCAAGATTCATGATTCGATTCATGATTCATGATTCGATTCATGATTCATTTCATGATTCATGATTCGATTCATGATTCAATTTATGATTTAATTCATGATTCATGATTCATGATTCGATTCATGATTCATGATTCGATTCATGATTCATGATTCATGATTCAATTCATGATTCATGATTCAATTCATAAATCATTAATCATGATTCATGATTTAATTCATGATTCATGATTCGATTCATGATTCAATTCATGATTCATGATTCATGATTCAATTCATGATTCATTATTCATGATTCAATTCATAATTCATGATTCAATTCATGACTCATGATTCATGATTCAATTTATGATTCATGATTTGATTCATGATTCATGATTCAATTCATGATTCATGATTTGATTCATGATTCATGATTCAATTCATGAGTCATGATTCATGATTTGATTCATGATTCATGATTCAATTCATGAGTCATGATTCATGATTAAATTCATGATTCATGATTCATGATTCATGATTCATGATTCATGATTCATGATTCAATTCATGATTCAATTAATGATTCATAAATCAATTTATGTTTTATGATTCATGATTTATGATTCATGATTCATGATTCAATTCATGATTCAATTCATGATTCATGATTCGATTCATGATTCAATTCAAGATTCATGATTCGATTCATGATTCATTTCATGATTCATGATTCGATTTATGATTCTTGATTCAATTCATGATTCATGATTCAATTCATGATTCGATTCCTGATTCATTTCATGATTAATGATTCGATTTATGATTCTTGATTCATGATTCAATTCATGATTCAATTCACGATTCAATTCATGATTCGTGATTCGATTCATGATTCATGATTCAATTCATGATTCATGTTTCATGATTCAATTCATGATTCATGATTCATGATTCATGATTCGATTCATGATTCATGATTCAAGATTCATGATTCAATTTATGATTCATGATTCGATTCATGAATCTTGATTCATGATTCATGATTTGATTCATGATTCATGCTTCATGATTCAATTCATGATTCATGATTCAATTCATGATCATGATTCATGATTCAATTCATGATTTATGATTCGATTACCATGATTCATGATTCAATTCATGATATATGATTCATGATTCATGATTCATGATCCATGATCCATGATTTAATTCATGATTAATGATTCAAGATTCAATTCATGATTCAATTCATTATTCAATTCATGATTCATGAATCAATTTATGATTCATGATTCATGATTTATGATTCAATTCATGACTCGTGATTTATGATTAAATTCATGATTCATGATTCATGATTCATGATTCAATTCATGATTCAATTAATGATTCATAAATCAATTTATGTTTTATGATTCATGATTTATGATTCATGATTCATGATTCAATTCATGATTCAATTCATGATTCATGATTCGATTCATGATTCAATTCAAGAATTATGATTCGATTCATGATTCATGATTCGATTCATGATTCATTTCATGATTCATGATTCGATTCATGATTCAATTTATGATTTAATTCATGATTCATGATTCATGATTCGATTCATGATTCATGATTCGATTCATGATTCATGATTCATGATTCAATTCATGATTCATGATTCAATTCATAAATCATTAATCATGATTTATGATTTAATTCATGATTCATGATTCATGATTCAATTCATGATTCATGATTCAATTCATAAATCATTAATCATGATTCATGATTTAATTCATGATTCATGATTCGATTCATGATTCAATTCATGATTCATGATTCATGATTCAATTCATGATTCATTATTCATGATTCAATTCATGATTCATGATTCAATTCATGACTCATGATTCATGATTCAATTCATGATTCATGATTTGATTCATGATTCATGATTCAATTCATGAGTCATGATTCATGATTTGATTCATGATTCATGATTCAATTCATGAGTCATGATTCATGATTAAATTCATGATTCATGATTCATGATTCATGATTCAATTCATGATTCAATTAATGATTCATAAATCAATTTATGTTTTATGATTCATGATTTATGATTCATGATTCATGATTCAATCATGATTCAATTCATGATTCATGATTCGATTCGTGATTCATGATTCATGATTCGATTCATGATTCATGATTCGATCATGATTCATTCATGATTCATGATTCGATTCATGATTCAATTTATGATTTAATTCATGATTCATGATTCATGATTCATGATTCATGATTCGATTCATGATTCATGATTCGATTCATGATTCATGATTCATGATTCAATTCATAATTCATGATTCGATTCATGATTCAATTCAAGATTCATGATTCGATTCATGATTCATGATTCGATTCATGATTCATTTCATGATTCATGATTCGATTCATGATTCAATTTATGATTTAATTCATGATTCATGATTCATGATTCGATTCATGATTCATGATTCGATTCATGATTCATGATTCATGATTCAATTCATGATTCATGATTCAATTCATAAATCATTAATCATGATTCATGATTTAATTCATGATTCATGATTCGATTCATGATTCAATTCATGATTCATGATTCATGATTCTTGATTCATGATTCTATTCATGAATCATGATTCATGATTTGATTCATGATTCGATTCATGATTCTTGATTCATGATTTGATTCATGATTCATGATTCAAGATTCAATTCATAATTCATGATTCATGATTCAATTCATGATTCATGATTCATGATTGATGATTGAATTCATGATTCATGATTTAATTCATTATTCGATTCCTGATTCATTTCATGATTCATGATTTGATTTATGATTCTTGATTCATGATTCAATTCATGATTCATAATTCAATTCAAGATTCATGATTAATGATTCAATTCATGATTCGATTCATGATTCATGGTTCATTTCATGATTCAATTCATGATTCATGATTCGATTCATGACTCATGATTCAATTCATGATTCAATTCATGATTCATGATTCGATTCATGATACATGATTCAATTCATGATTCATGATTCATGATTCATGATTCGATTCATGATTCATGATTCAATTCATGATCATGATTCATGATTGAATTCATGATTCATGATTCATGATTCGATTCATGATTCATGATTCAATTCATGATTCATGATTCATGATTGAATTCATGATTCATGATTCATGATTCGATTCATGATTCATGATTCAATTCATGATTCATGATTCAAGATTCATATTCAATTCATGATTCATGATTCGATTCATGAATCTTGATTCATGATTCATGATTCGATCATGATTCATGATTCAATTCATGATTCATGATTCATGATTCAATTCATGATTTATGATTCGATTCATGATTCATGATTCGATTCATGAATCTTGATTCATGATTCATGATTGGATTCATGATTCATGATTCAATTCATGATTCATGATTCAATTCATGATTCATGATTCATGATTCAATTCATGATTTTTAATTCGATTCATGATTCATGATTCATGATTCAATTCATGATTCATGATTCAATTCATGATTCAATTCATGATTTATGAATCAATTTATGATTCATGATTCATGATTCATGATTCAATTCATGATTCATTATTCATGATTCAATTCATGATTCATGATTCAATTCATGATTTATGATTCGATTCATGATTCATGATTCAATTCGTGATTCATGATTCAATTCATGATTCAATTCATGATTTATGAATCAATTTATGATTCATGATTCATGATTTATGATTCAATTCATGATTCATGATTCATGATTCAATTCATGATTCATTATTCATGATTCAATTCATGATTCATGATTCAATTCATGACTCATGATTCATGATTCAATTCATGATTCATGATTTGATTCATGATTCATGATTCAATTCATGACTCATGATTCATGATTCAATTCATGATTCATGATTTGATTCATGATTCATGATTCATGATTCATGATTCAATTCATGATTCAATTAATGATTCATAAATCAATTTATGTTTTATGATTCATGATTTATGATTCATGATTCATGATTCAATTCATGATTCAATTCATGATTCATGATTCGATTCGTGATTCATGATTCATGATTCGATTCATGATTCATGATTCGATTCATGATTCATTTCATGATTCATGATTCGATTCATGATTCAATTTATGATTTAATTCATGATTCATGATTCATGATTCATGATTCATGATTCGATCATGATTCATGATTCGATTCATGATTCATGATTTATGAATCAATTTATGATTCATGATTCATGATTTATGATTCAATTCATGATTCATGATTCATGATTCAATTCATGATTCATTATTCATGATTCAATTCATGATTCATGATTCAATTCATGACTCATGATTCATGATTCAATTCATGATTCATGATTTGATTCATGATTCATGATTCAATTCATGAGTCATGATTCATGATTAAATTCATGATTCATGATTCATGATTCATGATTCAATTCATGATTCAATTAATGATTCATAAATCAATTTTTGTTTTATGATTCATGATTTATGATTCATGATTCATGATTCAATTCATGATTCAATTCATGATTCATGATTCGATTCGTGATTCATGATTCATGATTCGATTCATGATTCATGATTCGATTCATGATTCATTTCATGATTCATGATTCGATTCATGATTCAATTTATGATTTAATTCATGATTCATGATTCATGATTCATGATTCATGATTCGATTCATGATTCATGATTCGATTCATGATTCATGATTCATGATTCAATTCATGATTCGGTTCATGATTCAATTAGATTCATGATTCATGATTCGATCTGATTCATGATTCGATTCATGATTCATTTCATGATTCATGATTCGATTCATGATTCAATTTATGATTTAATTCATGATTCATGACTCATGATTCGATTCATGATTCATGATTCGATTCATGATTCATGATTCATGATTCAATTCATGATTCATGATTCAATTCATAAATCATTAATCATGATTCATGATTTAATTCATGATTCATGATTCGATTCATGATTCAATTCATGATTCATGATTCATGATTCTTGATTCATGATTCTATTCATGAATCATGATTCATGATTTGATTCATGATTCGATTCATGATTCTTGATTCATGATTCGATTCATGATTCATGATTCAAGATTCAATTCATAATTCATGATTCATGATTCAATTCATGATTCATGATTCATGATTGATGATTGAATTCATGATTCATGATTTAATTCATTATTCGATTCCTGATTCATTTCATGATTCATGATTTGATTTATGGTCTTGATTCATGATTCAATTCATGATTCATGATTCAATTCATGATTCATGATTAATGATTCAATTCATGATTCAATTCATGATTCATGGTTCATTTCATGATTCAATTCATGATTCATGATTCGATTCATGATTCATGATTCAATTCATGATTCAATTCATGATTCATGATTCGATTCATGATTCATGATTCAATTCATGATTCATGATTCATGATTCAATTCATGATTCATGATTCATGATTCATGATTCGATTCATGATTCATGATTCAATTCATGATTCATGATTCAAGATTCATGATTCAATTCATGATTCATGATTCATGATTGAATTCATGATTCATGATTCATGATTCGATTCATGATTCATGATTCAATTCATGATTCATGATTCATGATTGAATTCATGATTCATGATTCGATTCATGATTCAATTCAAGATTCATGATTCGATTCATGATTCATGATTCGATTCATGATTCATTTCATGATTCATGATTCGATTCATGATTCAATTTATGATTTAATTCATGATTCATGATTCATGATTCGATTCATGATTCATGATTCGATTCATGATTCATGATTCATGATTCAATTCATGATTCATGATTCAATTCATAAATCATTAATCATGATTCATGATTTAATTCATGATTCATGATTCGATTCATGATTCAATTCATGATTCATGATTCATGATTCAATTCATGATTCATTATTCATGATTCAATTCATAATTCATGATTCAATTCATGACTCATGATTCATGATTCAATTCATGATTCATGATTTGATTCATGATTCATGATTCAATTCATGAGTCATGATTCATGATTTGATTCATGATTCATGATTCAATTCATGAGTCATGATTCATGATTCAATTCATGATTCAATTAATGATTCATAAATCAATTTATGTTTTATGATTCATGATTTATGATTCATGATTCATGATTCAATTCATGATTCAATTCAAGATTCATGATTCGATTCATGATTCATTTCATGATTCATGATTCAAGATTCATAATTCAATTCATGATTCATGATTCGATTCATGAATCTTAAATTCATGATTCATGATTCGATTCATGATTCATGATTCAATTCATGATTCATGATTCATGATTCAATTCATGATTTATGATTCGATTCATGATTCATGATTCGATTCATGAATCTTGATTCATGATTCATGATTGGATTCATGATTCATGATTCAATTCATGATTCATGATTCATGATTCAATTCATGATTTATGATTCGATTCATGATTCATGATTCAATTCGTGATTCATGATTCAATTCATGATTCAATTCATGATTTATGAATCAATTTATGATTCATGATTCATGATTTATGATTCAATTCATGATTCATGATTCATGATTCAATTCATGATTCATTATTCATGATTCAATTCATGATTCATGATTCAATTCATGACTCATGATTCATGATTCAATTCATGATTCATGATTTGATTCATGATTCATGATTCAATTCATGAGTCATGATTCATGATTAAATTCATGATTCATGATTCAATTCATGAGTCATGATTCATGATTAAATTCATGATTCATGATTCATGATTCATGATTCAATTCATGATTCAATTAATGATTCATAAATCAATTTATGTTTTATGATTCATGATTTATGATTCATGATTCATGATTCAATTCATGATTCAATTCATGATTCATGATTCGATTCGTGATTCATGATTCATGATTCGATTCATGATTCATGATTCGATTCATGATTCATTTCATGATTCATGATTCGATTCATGATTCAATTTATGATTTAATTCATGATTCATGATTCATGATTCATGATTCATGATTCGATTCATGATTCATGATTCGATTCATGATTCATGATTCATGATTCAATTCATGATTCATGATTCGATTCATGATTCAATTCAAGATTCATGATTCGATTCATGATTCATGATTCGATTCATGATTCATTTCATGATTCATGATTCGATTCATGATTCAATTTATGATTTAATTCATGATTCATGATTCATGATTCGATTCATGATTCATGATTCGATTCATGATTCATGATTCATGATTCAATTCATGATTCATGATTCAATTCATAAATCATTAATCATGATTCATGATTTAATTCATGATTCATGATTCGATTCATGATTCAATTCATGATTCATGATTCATGATTCAATTCATGATTCATTATTCATGATTCAATTCATAATTCATGATTCAATTCATGACTCATGATTCATGATTCAATTCATGATTCATGATTTGATTCATGATTCATGATTCAATTCATGAGTCATGATTCATGATTTGATTCATGATTCATGATTCAATTCATGAGTCATGATTCATGATTAAATTCATGATTCATGATTCATGATTCATGATTCATGATTCATGATTCAATTCATGATTCAATTAATGATTCATAAATCAATTTATGTTTTATGATTCATGATTTATGATTCATGATTCATGATTCAATTCATGATTCAATTCATGATTCATGATTCGATTCATGATTCAATTCAAGATTCATGATTCGATTCATGATTCATTTCATGATTCATGATTCGATTTATGATTCTTGATTCAATTCATGATTCATGATTCAATTCATGATTCGATTCCTGATTCATTTCATGATTAATGATTCGATTTATGATTCTTGATTCATGATTCAATTCATGATTCAATTCACGATTCAATTCATGATTCGTGATTCGATTCATGATTCATGATTCAATTCATGATTCATGTTTCATGATTCAATTCATGATTCATGATTCATGATTCATGATTCGATTCATGATTCATGATTCAAGATTCATGATTCAATTTATGATTCATGATTCGATTCATGAATCTTGATTCATGATTCATGATTTGATTCATGATTCATGCTTCATGATTCAATTCATGATTCATGATTCAATTCATGATTCATGATTCATGATTCAATTCATGATTTATGATTCGATTCATGATTCATGATTCAATTCATGATATATGATTCATGATTCATGATTCATGATCCATGATCCATGATTTAATTCATGATTAATGATTCAAGATTCAATTCATGATTCAATTCATTATTCAATTCATGATTCATGAATCAATTTATGATTCATGATTCATGATTTATGATTCAATTCATGACTCGTGATTTATGATTAAATTCATGATTCATGATTCATGATTCATGATTCAATTCATGATTCAATTAATGATTCATAAATCAATTTATGTTTTATGATTCATGATTTATGATTCATGATTCATGATTCAATTCATGATTCAATTCATGATTCATGATTCGATTCATGATTCAATTCAAGAATTATGATTCGATTCATGATTCATGATTCGATTCATGATTCATTTCATGATTCATGATTCGATTCATGATTCAATTTATGATTTAATTCATGATTCATGATTCATGATTCGATTCATGATTCATGATTCGATTCATGATTCATGATTCATGATTCAATTCATGATTCATGATTCAATTCATAAATCATTAATCATGATTTATGATTTAATTCATGATTCATGATTCATGATTCAATTCATGATTCAATTCATTATTCAATTCATGATTCATGAATCAATTTATGATTCATGATTCATGATTTATGATTCAATTCATGACTCGTGATTTATGATTAAATTCATGATTCATGATTCATGATTCATGATTCAATTCATGATTCAATTAATGATTCATAAATCAATTTATGTTTTATGATTCATGATTTATGATTCATGATTCATGATTCAATTCATGATTCAATTCATGATTCATGATTCGATTCATGATTCAATTCAAGAATTATGATTCGATTCATGATTCATGATTCGATTCATGATTCATTTCATGATTCATGATTCGATTCATGATTCAATTTATGATTTAATTCATGATTCATGATTCATGATTCGATTCATGATTCATGATTCGATTCATGATTCATGATTCATGATTCAATTCATGATTCATGATTCAATTCATAAATCATTAATCATGATTCATGATTTAATTCATGATTCATGATTCGATTCATGATTCAATTCATGATTCATGATTCATGATTCAATTCATGATTCATTATTCATGATTCAATTCATGATTCATGATTCAATTCATGACTCATGATTCATGATTCAATTCATGATTCATGATTTGATTCATGATTCATGATTCAATTCATGAGTCATGATTCATGATTTGATTCATGATTCATGATTCAATTCATGAGTCATGATTCATGATTAAATTCATGATTCATGATTCATGATTCATGATTCAATTCATGATTCAATTAATGATTCATAAATCAATTTATGTTTTATGATTCATGATTTATGATTCATGATTCATGATTCAATTCATGATTCAATTCATGATTCATGATTCGATTCGTGATTCATGATTCATGATTCGATTCATGATTCATGATTCGATTCATGATTCATTTCATGATTCATGATTCGATTCATGATTCAATTTATGATTTAATTCATGATTCATGATTCATGATTCATGATTCATGATTCATGATTCGATTCATGATTCATGATTCGATTCATGATTCATGATTCATGATTCAATTCATAATTCATGATTCGATTCATGATTCAATTCAAGATTCATGATTCGATTCATGATTCATGATTCGATTCATGATTCATTTCATGATTCATGATTCGATTCATGATTCAATTTATGATTTAATTCATGATTCATGATTCATGATTCGATTCATGATTCATGATTCGATTCATGATTCATGATTCATGATTCAATTCATGATTCATGATTCAATTCATAAATCATTAATCATGATTCATGATTTAATTCATGATTCATGATTCGATTCATGATTCAATTCATGATTCATGATTCATGATTCTTGATTCATGATTCTATTCATGAATCATGATTCATGATTTGATTCATGATTCGATTCATGATTCTTGATTCATGATTTGATTCATGATTCATGATTCAAGATTCAATTCATAATTCATGATTCATGATTCAATTCATGATTCATGATTCATGATTGATGATTGAATTCATGATTCATGATTTAATTCATTATTCGATTCCTGATTCATTTCATGATTCATGATTTGATTTATGATTCTTGATTCATGATTCAATTCATGATTCATGATTCAATTCAAGATTCATGATTAATGATTCAATTCATGATTCGATTCATGATTCATGGTTCATTTCATGATTCAATTCATGATTCATGATTCGATTCATGATTCATGATTCAATTCATGATTCAATTCATGATTCATGATTCGATTCATGATTCATGATTCAATTCATGATTCATGATACATGATTCAATTCATGATTCATGATTCATGATTCATGATTCGATTCATGATTCATGATTCAATTCATGATTCATGATTCATGATTGAATTCATGATTCATGATTCATGATTCGATTCATGATTCATGATTCAATTCATGATTCATGATTCATGATTGAATTCATGATTCATGATTCATGATTCGATTCATGATTCATGATTCAATTCATGATTCATGATTCAAGATTCATAATTCAATTCATGATTCATGATTCGATTCATGAATCTTGATTCATGATTCATGATTCGATTCATGATTCATGATTCAATTCATGATTCATGATTCATGATTCAATTCATGATTTATGATTCGATTCATGATTCATGATTCGATTCATGAATCTTGATTCATGATTCATGATTGGATTCATGATTCATGATTCAATTCATGATTCATGATTCAATTCATGATTCATGATTCATGATTCAATTCATGATTTTTAATTCGATTCATGATTCATGATTCATGATTCAATTCATGATTCATGATTCAATTCATGATTCAATTCATGATTTATGAATCAATTTATGATTCATGATTCATGATTCATGATTCAATTCATGATTCATTATTCATGATTCAATTCATGATTCATGATTCAATTCATGATTTATGATTCGATTCATGATTCATGATTCAATTCGTGATTCATGATTCAATTCATGATTCAATTCATGATTTATGAATCAATTTATGATTCATGATTCATGATTTATGATTCAATTCATGATTCATGATTCATGATTCAATTCATGATTCATTATTCATGATTCAATTCATGATTCATGATTCAATTCATGACTCATGATTCATGATTCAATTCATGATTCATGATTTGATTCATGATTCATGATTCAATTCATGACTCATGATTTTATGATTCAATTCATGATTCATGATTTGATTCATGATTCATGATTCATGATTCATGATTCAATTCATGATTCAATTAATGATTCATAAATCAATTTATGTTTTATGATTCATGATTTATGATTCATGATTCATGATTCAATTCATGATTCAATTCATGATTCATGATTCGATTCGTGATTCATGATTCATGATTCGATTCATGATTCATGATTCGATTCATGATTCATTTCATGATTCATGATTCGATTCATAATTCAATTTATGATTTAATTCATGATTCATGATTCATGATTCATGATTCATGATTCGATTCATGATTCATGATTCGATTCATGATTCATGATTTATGAATCAATTTATGATTCATGATTCATGATTTATGATTCAATTCATGATTCATGATTCATGATTCAATTCATGATTCATTATTCATGATTCAATTCATGATTCATGATTCAATTCATGACTCATGATTCATGATTCAATTCATGATTCATGATTTGATTCATGATTCATGATTCAATTCATGAGTCATGATTCATGATTAAATTCATGATTCATGATTCATGATTCATGATTCAATTCATGATTCAATTAATGATTCATAAATCAATTTTTGTTTTATGATTCATGATTTATGATTCATGATTCATGATTCAATTCATGATTCAATTCATGATTCATGATTCGATTCGTGATTCATGATTCATGATTCGATTCATGATTCATGATTCGATTCATGATTCATTTCATGATTCATGATTCGATTCATGATTCAATTTATGATTTAATTCATGATTCATGATTCATGATTCATGATTCATGATTCGATTCATGATTCATGATTCGATTCATGATTCATGATTCATGATTCAATTCATGATTCATGATTCGGTTCATGATTCAATTCAAGATTCATGATTCGATTCATGATTCATGATTCGATTCATGATTCATTTCATGATTCATGATTCGATTCATGATTCAATTTATGATTTAATTCATGATTCATGATTCATGATTCGATTCATGATTCATGATTCGATTCATGATTCATGATTCATGATTCAATTCATGATTCATGATTCAATTCATAAATCATTAATCATGATTCATGATTTAATTCATGATTCATGATTCGATTCATGATTCAATTCATGATTCATGATTCATGATTCTTGATTCATGATTCTATTCATGAATCATGATTCATGATTTGATTCATGATTCGATTCATGATTCTTGATTCATGATTCGATTCATGATTCATGATTCAAGATTCAATTCATAATTCATGATTCATGATTCAATTCATGATTCATGATTCATGATTGATGATTGAATTCATGATTCATGATTTAATTCATTATTCGATTCCTGATTCATTTCATGATTCATGATTTGATTTATGGTTCTTGATTCATGATTCAATTCATGATTCATGATTCAATTCATGATTCATGATTAATGATTCAATTCATGATTCAATTCATGATTCATGGTTCATTTCATGATTCAATTCATGATTCATGATTCGATTCATGATTCATGATTCAATTCATGATTCAATTCATGATTCATGATTCGATTCATGATTCATGATTCAATTCATGATTCATGATTCATGATTCAATTCATGATTCATGATTCATGATTCATGATTCGATTCATGATTCATGATTCAATTCATGATTCATGATTCAAGATTCATGATTCAATTCATGATTCATGATTCATGATTGAATTCATGATTCATGATTCATGATTCGATTCATGATTCATGATTCAATTCATGATTCATGATTCATGATTGAATTCATGATTCATGATTCATGATTCGATTCATGATTCATGATTCAATTCATGATTCATGATTCAAGATTCATAATTCAATTCATGATTCATGATTCGATTCATGAATCTTGATTCATGATTCATGATTCGATTCATGATTCATGATTCAATTCATGATTCATGATTCATGATTCAATTCATGATTTATGATTCGATTCATGATTCATGATTCGATTCATGAATCTTGATTCATGATTCATGATTGGATTCATGATTCATGATTCAATTCATGATTCATGATTCAATTCATGATTCATGATTCATGATTCAATTCATGATTTTTAATTCGATTCATGATTCATGATTCATGATTCAATTCATGATTCATGATTCAATTCATTATTCAATTCATGATTTATGAATCAATTTATGATTCATGATTCATGATTCATGATTCAATTCATGATTCATTATTCATGATTCAATTCATGATTCATGATTCAATTCATGACTCATGATTCATGATTCAATTCATGATTCATGATTTGATTCATGATTCATGATTCAATTCATGAGTCATGATTCATGATTCAATTCATGATTCATGATTCATGATTAATGATTCAATTCATGATTCAATTAATGATTCATAAATCAATTTATGTTTCATGATTCAGGATTTATGATTCATGATTCATGATTCAATTCATGATTCAATTCATGATTCATGATTCGATTCGTGATTCATGATTCATGATTCGATTCATGATTCATGATTCGATTCATGATTCATTTTATGATTCATGATTCGATTCATGATTCAATTTATGATATAATTCATGATTCATGATTCATGATTCAATTCATGATTCATGATTCAATTCATGATTCATTAATCATGATTCTTGATTCATGATTCTATTCATGATTCATGATTCATGATTTGATTCATGATTCAATTCATGATTCATGATTCATGATTCTTGATTCATGATTCTATTCATGATTCATGATTCATGATTTGATTCATGATTCGATTCATGATTCTTGATTCATGATTCGATTCATGATTCATGATTCAAGATTCAATTCATAATTCATGATTCATGATTCAATTCATGATTCATGATTCATGATTGATGATTCAATTCATGATTCATGATTTAATTCATTATTCGATTCCTGATTCATTTCATGATTCATGATTTGATTTATGATTCTTGATTCATGATTCAATTCATGATTTATGATTCAATTCATGATTCATGATTAATGATTCAATTCATGATTCATGATTCATTTCATGATTCAATTCATGATTCATGATTCGATTCATGATTCATGATTCAATTCATGATTCAATTCATGATTCATGATTCGATTCATGATTCATGATTCAATTCATGATTCATGATTCATGATTCAATTCATGATTCATGATTCATGATTCGATTCATGATTCACGATTGAATTCATGATTCATGATTCAAGATTCATGATTCAATTCATGATTCATGATTCAATTCATGATTCATGATTCATGATTCGATTCATGATTCATGATTCAATTCATGATTCATGATTCAAGATTCATAATTCAATTCATGATTCAATTCATGAATCTTGATTCATGATTCATGATTCGATTCATGATTCAATTCATGATTCATGATTCATGATTCAATTCATGATTTATGATTCGATTCATGATTCATGATTCAATTCATGATTTATGATTCGATTCATGATTCATGATTCGATTCATGAATCTTGATTCATGATTCATGATTGGATTCATGATTCATGATTCAATTCATGATTCATGATTCAATTCATGATTCATGATTCATGATTCAATTCATGATTCATGATTCATGATTCAATTCATGATTTATGATTCGATTCATGATTCATGATTCATGATTCAATTCATGATTCATGATTCAATTCATGATTCAATTCATGATTTATGAATCAATTTATGATTCATGATTCATGATTTATGAATCAATTCATGATTCATGATTCATGATTCAATTCATGATTCATGATTCATGATTCAATTCATGATTCAATTAATGATTCATAAATCAATTTATGTTTCATGATTCATGATTTATGATTCATGATTCATGATTCAATTCATGATTCAATTCATGATTCATGATTCGATTCATGATTCTTGATTCATGATTCGATTCATGATTCATTATTCAAGATTCAATTCATGATTCATAATTCATGATTCGATTCATGATTCATGATTCATGATTCATGATTCAAATCATGAATCATTATTCAATTCATGATTCATGATTCATGATTCAATTCAAGATTCATGATTCATGATTCAATTCATGATTCAATTCATGATTCATGATTCATGATTTGACTCATGATTCATGATTAATGATTCAATTCATGATACAATTCAAGATTCATGATTCGATTCATGATTCATGATTCATCATGATTCATGATTCATGATTCAATTCATGATTCATAATTCATGATTCATGATTCAATTCATGATTCATAATTCGATTCATGATTCAATTCATGATTCAATTCATGATTCATGATTCATGATTCGATTCATGATTCAATTCAAGATTCATGATTCGATTCATGATTCATGATTCGATTCATGATTCATGATTCAATTCATGATTCATGATTCATGATTCAATTCATGATTCATGATTCAATTCATGATTCATGATTTAATTCATGATTCATGATTCGATTCATGATTCAAATCATGATTCATGATTCATAATTCTTGATTCATTATTCTATTCATGATTCATGATTCATGATTTGATTCATGATTCGATTCATGATTCTTGATTCATGATTCAATTCATGATTCATGATTCAAGATTCAATTCATAATTCATGATTCATGATTCAATTCATGATTCATGATTCATGATTGATGATTCAATTCATGATTCATGATTTAATTCATTATTCGATTCCTGATTCATTTCATGATTCATGATTTGATTTATGATTCTTGATTCATGATTCAATTCATGATTCATGACTCAATTCATGATTCATGATTAATGATTCAATTCATGATTCAATTCATGATTCATGATTCATTTCATGATTCAATTCATGATTCATGATTCGATTCATGATTCATGATTCAATTCATGATTCAATTCATGATTCATGATTCGATTCATGATTCAATTCATGATTCATGATTCATGATTCAATTCATGATTCATGATTCATGATTCATGATTCGATTCATGATTCAATTCATGATTCATGATTCAAGATTCATGATTCAATTCATGATTCATGATTCATGATTCAATTCATGATTCATGATTTGATTCATGATTCATGATTCAATTCATGATTCATGATTCAAGATTCATAATTCAATTCATGATTCATGATTCGATTCATGAATCTTGATTCATGATTCATGATTCGATTCATGATTCATGATTCAATTCATGATTCATGATTCATGATTCAATTCATGATTTATGATTCGATTCATGATTCATGATTCGATTCATGAATCGTGATTCATGATTCATGATTGGATTCATGATTCATGATTGAATTCATGATTCATGATTCATGATTCAATTCATGATTTATGATTCGATTCATGATTCATGATTTATGATTCAATTCATGATTCATGATTCAATTCATGATTCAATTCATGATTTATGAATCAATTTATGATTCATGATTCATGATTCATGATTCAATTCATGATTCATGATTTGATTCATGATTCAATTCATGAGTCATGATTCATGATTCAATTCATGATTCATGATTCATGATTCATGATTCAATTCATTATTCAATTAATGATTCATAAATCAATTTATGTTTCATGATTCATGATTTATGATTCATGATTCATGATTTATGATTCATGATTCATGATTCAATTCATGATTCAATTCATGATTCATGATTCGATTCGTGATTCATGATTCATGATTCGATTCATGATTCAATTCATGATTCATTTCATGATTCATGATTCGATTCATGATTCAATTTATGATTTAATTCATGATTCATGATTCATGATTCATGATTCAGGATTCGATTCATGATTCATGATTCGATTCATGATTCATGATTCATGATTCAATTCATGATTCATGATTCAATTCATGATTCATTAATCATGATTCATGATTTAATTCATGATTCATGATTCGATTCATGATTCAATTCATGATTCATGATTCTTGATTCATGATTCTATTCATGATTCATGATTCATGATTTGATTCATGATTCGATTCATGATTCTTGATTCATGATTCTATTCATGATTCATGATTCAAGATTCAATTCATAATTCATGATTCATGATTCAATTCATGATTCATGATTCATGATTGATGATTCAATTCATGATTCATGATTTAATTCATTTTTCGATTCCTGATTCATTTCATGATTCATGATTTGATTTATGATTCTTGATTCATGATTCAATTCATGATTCATGATTCAATTCATGATTCATTAATAATGATTCAATTCATGATTCAATTCATGATTCATGATTCAATTCATGATTCATTAATAATGATTTTATTCATGATTCAATTCATGATTCATGATTCAATTCATGACTCATGATTCATGATTCAATTCATGATTCATGATTTGATTCATGATTCAATTCATGAGTCATTATTCATGATTCAATTCATGATTCATGATTCTTGATTCATGATTCGATTCATGATTCATGATTCAAGATTCAATTCATAATTCATGATTCATGATTCAATTCATGATTCATGATTCATGATTGATGATTCAATTCATGATTCATGATTTAATTCATTATTCGATTCCTGATTCATTTCATGATTCATGATTTGATTTATGATTCTTGATTCATGATTCAATTCATGATTCATGATTCAATTCATGATTCATTAATAATGATTCAATTCATGATTCAATTCATGATTCATGATTCATTTCATGATTCAATTCATGATTCATGATTCGATTCATGATTCATGATTCAATTCATGATTCAATTCATGATTCATGATTCGATTCATGATTCATGATTCAATTCATGATTCATGATTCATGATTCGATTCATGATTCATGATTCAATTCATGATTCATGATTCAAGATTCATAATTCGATTCATGATTCGATTCATGAATCTTGATTCATGATTCAATTCATGATTCATGATTCATGATTCAAATCATGATTCATGATTCGATTCATGAATCTTGATTCATGATTCGATTCATGATTCATGATTCAATTCATGATTCATGATTCATGATTCAATTCATGATTCATGATTCATGATTCATGATTCAATTCATGATTCATGATTTAATTCATTATTCGATTCCTGATTCATTTCATGATTCATGATTTGATTTATGATTCTTGATTCATGATTCAATTCATGATTCATGATTCAATTCATGATTCATTAATAATGATTCAATTCATGATTCAATTCATGATTCATGATTCATTTCATGATTCAATTCATGATTCATGATTCGATTCATGATTCATGATTCAATTCATGATTCAATTCATGATTCATGATTCGATTCATGATTCATGATTCAATTCATGATTCATGATTCAAGATTCATGATTCAATTCATGATTCATGATTCATGATTCATGATTCGATTCATGATTCATGATTCAATTCATGATTCATGATTCAAGATTCATGATTCAATTCATGATTCAATTCATGATTCATGATTCAAGATTCATAATTCAATTCATGATTCATGATTCGATTCATGAATCTTGATTCATGATTCAATTCATGATTCATGATTCATGATTCAATTCATGATTCATGATTCGATTCATGATTCATGATTCAAATTATGATTCATGATTCAAGATTCATAATTCAATTCATGATTCATGATTCGATTCATGAATCTTGATTCATGATTCATGATTCGATTCATGATTCATGATTCAATTCATGATTCATGATTCATGATTCAATTCATGATTTATGATTCGATTCATGATTCATGATTCGATTCATGAATCTTGATTCATGATTCATGATTGGATTCATGATTCATGATTCAATTCATGATTCATGATTCATGATTCAATTCATGATTCATGATTCAATTCATGATTCATGATTCATGATTCAATTCATGATTTATGATTCGATTCATGATTCATGATTCATGATTCAATTCATGATTCATGATTCAATTCATGATTCAATTCATGATTTATGAATCAATTTATGATTCATGATTCATGATTTATGAATCAATTCATGATTCATGATTCATGATTCAATTCATGATTCATGATTCATGATTCAATTCATGATTCATGATTCAATTCATGATATATGATTTGATTCATGAGTCATGATTCATGATTCAATTCATGATTCATGATTCATGATTCATGATTCATGATTCAATTCATGATTCAATTAATGATTCATAAATCAATTTATGTTTTATGATTCATGATTTATGATTCATGATTCATGATTCAATTCATGATTCAATTCATGATTCATGATTCGATTCGTGATTCATGATTCATGATTCGATTCATGATTCATTATTCAAGATTCAATTCATGAATCATAATTCATGATTCGATTCATGATTCATGATTCATGATTCATGATTCATGATTCAAATCATGATTCATTATTCGATTCATGATTCATGATTCATGATTCAATTCAAGATTCATGATTCATGATTCAATTCATGATTCAAATCATGATTCATTATTCGATTCATGATTCATGATTCATGATTCAATTCAAGATTCATGATTCATGATTCAATTCATGATTCAATTCATGATTCATGATTCATGATTTGACTCATGATTCATGATTCATGATTCGATTCATGATTCTTGATTCATGATTCATGATTCAAATCATGATTCATTATTCGATTCATGATTCATGATTCATGATTCAATTCAAGATTCATGATTCATGATTCAATTCATGATTCAATTCATGATTCATGATTCATGATTTGACTCATGATTCATGATTAATGATTCAATTCATGATACAATTCAAGATTCATGATTCGATTCATGATTCATGATTAAATTCATGATTCATGATTCATGATTCAATTCATGATTCATAATTCATGATTCATGATTCAATTCATGATTCATGATTCAATTCATGATTCATAATTTATGATTCATTTCATGATTCATGATTCAATTCATGATTCATGATTCAATTCATGATTCATGATTCATGATTCGATTCATGATTCAATTCAAGATTCATGATTCGATTCATGATTCATGATTCGATTCATGATTCATTTCATGATTCATGATTCGATTCATGATTCAATTTATGATTTAATTCATGATTCATGATTTGATTCATGATTCATGATTCGATTCATGATTCATGATTCATGATTCAATTCATGATTCATGATTCATGATTCAATTCATAATTCATGATTTGATTCATGATTCATGATTCAATTCATGAGTCATGATTCATGATTCAATTCATTATTCATGATTCATGATTCATGATTCATGATTCAATTCATGATTCAATTAATGATTCATAAATCAATTTATGTTTCATGATTCATGATTTATGATTCATGATTCATGATTCAATTCATGATTCAATTCATGATTCATGATTCGATTCGTGATTCATGATTCATGATTCATGATTCGATTCATGATTCATTTCATGATTCGATTCATGATTCATTTCATGATTCATGATTCGATTCATGATTCATGATTCGATTCATGATTCATGATTCATGATTCAATTCATGATTCATGATTCAATTCATGATTCATTAATCATGATTCATGATTTAATTCATTATTCATGATTCGATTCATGATTCAATTCATGATTCATGATTCATGATTCTTGATTCATGATTCTATTCATGATTCATGATTCATGATTTGATTCATGATTCGATTCATGATTCTTGATTCATGATTCGATTCATGATTCATGATTCAAGATTCAATTCATAATTCATGATTCATGATTCAATTCATGATTCATGATTGATGATTCAATTCATGATTCATGATTTAATTCATTATTCGATTCCTGATTCATTTCATGATTCATGATTTGATTTATGATTCTTGATTCATGATTCAATTCATGATTCATGATTCAATTCATGATTCATGATTAATGATTCAATTCATGTTTCAATTCATTAATCATGATTCATTTCATGATTGAATTCATGATTCATGATTCGATTCATGATTCATGATTCATGATTCAATTCATGATTCATGATTCATGATTCGATTCATGATTCATGATTCAATTCATGATTCATGATTCAAGATTCATGATTCAATTCATGATTCATGATTCATGATTCAAGATTCAATTCATGATTCATGATTCATGATTCGATTCATGATTCATGATTCAATTCATGATTCAAGATTCATGATTCAATTCATGATTCATGATTCATGATTCAAGATTCAATTCATGATTCATGATTCATGATTCGATTCATGATTCATGATTCAATTCATGATTCATGATTCAAGATTCATAATTCAATTCATGATTCATGATTCGATTCATGAATCTTGATTCATGATTCATGATTCGATTCATGATTCATGATTCAATTCATGATTCATGATTCATGATTCAATTCATGATTTATGATTCGATTCATGATTCATGATTCGATTCATGAATCTTAAATCATGATTCATGATTGGATTCATGATTCATGATTCAATTCATGATTCATGATTCAATTCATGATTCATGATTCATGATTCAATTCATGATTTATGATTCGATTCATGATTCATGATTCATGATACAATTCATGATTCAATATTTCAATTCATGATTCAATTCATGATTTATGAATCAATTTATGATTCATGATTCATGATTTATGATTCAATTCATGATTCATGATTCATGATTCATGATTCATGATTCATGATTCATGATTTAATTCATGATTCAATTCATGATTCGCGAATCAATTTATGATTCATGATTTATGATTCAAATCATGATTCATGATTCATGATTCATGATTCATGACTCGATTCATGATTTATGATTCAATTCATGATTCATGATTTATGATTCATGATTCAATAAATGATTCATGATTCAATTCATGATTCGATTCCTCATTCAATTTATGATTCATGATTCGATTTATGATTCATGATTCATAAATTCAATTCATGACTCATGATTCATGATTCAATTCAAGATTCATGATTCATGATTCAAATTATGATTCAATTCAAGATTCATGATTCGATTCATGATTCATGATTCGATTCATGATTCATGATTCATGATTCGATTCCTGATTCATTTCATGATTCATGATTCGATTTATGATTCTTGATTCATGATTCAATTCATGATTCATGATTCGATTCATGATTCATGATTAGTGATTAAATTCATGATTCAATTCATGATTCAATTCATGATTCATGATTTATGATTCAATTCATGATTCATGATTCATGATTCATGATTCAATTCATGATTCATGATTCATGATTCAATTCATGATTCATGATTCATGATTCGATTCATGATTCATGATTCAATTCATGATTCATGATTCAAGATTCATAATTCAATTCATGATTCATGATTCGATTCATGAATCTTGATTCATGATTCATGATTCGATTCATGATTCATGATTCAATTCATGATTCATGATTCATGATTCAATTCATGATTTATGATTCGATTCATGATTCATGATTCGATTCATGAATCTTGATTCATGATTCATGATTGGATTCATGATTCAATTCATGATTCATGATTCATGATTCAATTCATGATTCATGATTCAATTCATGATTCAATTCATGATTTATGAATCAATTTATGATTCATGATTCATGATTTATGAATCAATTCATGATTCATGAATTATGATTCAATTCATGATTCATGATTCATGATTCAATTCATGATTCATGATTCAATTCATGACTCATGATTCATGATTCAATTCATGATTCATGATTCAATTCATGATTCATGATTCATGATTCATGATTCATGATTCAATTCATGATTCAATTAATGATTCATAAATCAATTTATGTTTTATGATTCATGATTTATGATTCATGATTCAATTCATGATTCAATTCATGATTCATGATTCGATTCATGATTCATTATTCAAGATTCAATTCATGATTCATAATTCATGATTCGATTCATGATTCATGATTCATGATTCAAATCATGATTCATTATTCGATTCATGATTCATGATTCATGATTCAATTCAAGATTCATGATTCATGCTTCAATTCATGATTCAATTCATGATTCATGATTCATGATTTGACTCATGATTCATGATTCATGATTCGATTCATGATTCTTGATTCATGATTCGATTCATGATTCATTATTCAAGATTCAATTCATGATTCATAATTCATGATTCGATTCATAATTCATGATTCATGATTCATGATTCAAATCATGATTCATTATTCGATTCATGATTCATGATTCATGATTCAATTCAAGATTCATGATTCATGATTCAATTCATGATTCAATTCATGATTCATGATTCATGATTTGACTCATGATTCATGTTTAATGATTCAATTCATGATACAATTCAAGATTCATGATTCGATTCATGATTCATGATTCAATTCATGATTCATGATTCATGATTCAATTCATGATTCATAATTCATGATTCATGATTCAATTCATGATTTATGATTCATAATTTATGATTCATAATTTATGATTCATTTCATGATTCATGATTCGATTCATGAATCAATTCATGATTCAATTCATGATTCATGATTCATGATTCGATTCATGATTCAATTCAAGATTCATGATTCGATTCATGATTCATGATTCGATTCATGATTCGATTCATGATTCATGATTCGATTCATGATTCATGATTCATGATTCAATTCATGATTCATGATTCATGATTCAATTCATAATTCATGATTTGATTCATGATTCATGATTCAATTCATGAGTCATGATTCATGATTCAATTCATTATTCATGATTCATGATTCATGATTCATGATTCAATTCATGATTCAATTAATGATTCATAAATCAATTTATGTTTCATGATTCATGATTTATGATTCATGATTCATGATTCAATTCATGATTCAATTCATGATTCATGATTCAATTCGTGATTCATGATTCATGATTCATGATTCGATTCATGATTCATTTCATGATTCATGATTCGATTCATGATTCATGATTCGATTCATGATTCATGATTCATGATTCAATTCATGATTCATGATTCAATTCATGATTCATTAATCATGATTCATGATTTAATTCATGATTCATGATTCGATTCATGATTCATGATTCTTGATTCATGATTCTATTCATGATTCATGATTCATGATTTGATTCATGATTCGATTCATGATTCTTGATTCATGATTCGATTCATGATTCATGATTCAAGATTCAATTCATAATTCATGATTCATGATTCAATTCATGATTCATGATTGATGATTCAATTCATGATTCATGATTTAATTCATTATTCGATTCCTGATTCATTTCATGATTCATGATTTGATTTATGATTCTTGATTCATGATTCAATTCATGATTCATGATTCAATTCATGATTCATGATTAATGATTCAATTCATGATTCAATTCATTAATCATGATTCATTTCATGATTCAATTCATGATTCATGATTCGATTCATGATTCATGATTCAATTCATGATTCATGATTCATGATTCATGATTCGATTCATGATTCATGATTCAATTCATGATTCATGATTCAAGATTCATGATTCAATTCATGATTCATGATTCATGATTCAAGATTCAATTCATGATTCATGATTCATGATTCGATTCATGATTCATGATTCAATTCATGATTCATGATTCAAGATTCATAATTCAATTCATGATTCATGATTCGATTCATGAATCTTGATTCATGATTCATGATTCAATTCATGATTCATGATTCATGATTCAAGATTCAATTCATGATTCATGATTCATGATTCGATTCATGATTCATGATTCAATTTATGATTCATGATTCAAGATTCATAATTCAATTCATGATTCATGATTCGATTCATGAATCTTGATTCATGATTCATGATTCGATTCATGATTCATGATTCAATTCATGATTCATGATTCAATTCATGATTCATGATTCATGGTTCAATTCATGATTTATGATTCGATTTATGATTCATGATTCATGATTTATGATTCAATTCATGATTCATGATTCATGATTCATGATTCATGATTTAATTCATGATTCAATTCATGATTCAATTCATCATTCGTGAATCAATTTATGATTCATGATTCATGATTCAAATCATGATTCATGATTCATGATTCATGATTCATGATTCATGATTCATGATTCGATTCATGATTCATGATTCAATTCATGATTCATGATTTATGATTCATGATTCAATAAATGATTCATGATTCAATTCATGATTCGATTCCTCATTCAATTTATGATTCATGATTCGATTTATGATTCATGATTCATAAATTCAATTCATGACTCATGATTCATGATTCAATTCAAGATTCATGATTCATGATTCAAATTATGATTCAATTCAAGATTCATGATTCGATTCATGATTCATGATTCGATTCATGATTCATGATTCGATTCATGATTCATGATTCATGATTCAAGTCCTGATTCATTTCATGATTTATAATTCAATTCATGATTCATGATTCAAGTCATGATTCATTTCATGATTTATAATTCAATTCATGATTCATGATTCAATTCATGATTCGATTCATGATTCAATTCATGATTCAATATTTCAATTCATGATTCAATTCATGATTTATGAATCAATTTATGATTCATGATTCATGATTTATGATTCAATTCATGATTCATGATTCATGATTCATGATTCATGATTTAATTCATGATTCAATTCATGATTCAATTCATCATTCGTGAATCAATTTATGATTCATGATTCATGATTCAAATCATGATTCATGATTCATGATTCGATTCATGATTCATGATTCAATTCATGATTCATGATTTATGATTCATGATTCAATAAATGATTCATGATTCAATTCATGATTCGATTCCTCATTCAATTTATGATTCATGATTCGATTTATGATTCATGATTCATAAATTCAATTCATGACTCATGATTCATGATTCAATTCAAGATTCATGATTCATGATTCAAATTATGATTCAATTCAAGATTCATGATTCGATTCATGATTCATGATTCGATTCATGATTCATGATTCGATTCATGATTCATGATTCATGATTCAAGTCATGATTCATTTCATGATTTATAATTCAATTCATGATTCATGATTCAATTCATGATTCGATTCCTGATTCATTTCATAATTCATGATTCGATTTATGATTCATGATTAGTGATTAAATTCATGATTAAATTCATGATTCAATTCATGATTCATGATTCATGATTTATGATTCAATTCATGATTCATGATTCATGATTCATGATTTAATTCATGATCAATGATTCATGATTCAATTCATGATTCAATTCATAACTCATGAATCAATTTATGATTCATGATTCAAGATTCATGATTCAATTCATGATTCATGATTCCTGATTCAATTTATGATTCATGATTCAATTCATGATTCATGATTCAAGATTCATGATTCAATTCATGATTCATGATTCGATTCATGAATCTTGATTCATGATTCATGATTCGATTCATGATTCATGATTCATGATTCAATTCATGATTAAATTCATGATTCATTATTCATGATTCAATTCATGAATCAATTCATGATTCAATTCATGAATCAATTCATGATTCAATTCATGATTCATGATTCATGATTCGATTCATGATTCAATTCAAGATTCATGATTCGATTCATGATTCATGATTCGATTCATGATTCGATTCATGATTCATGATTCGATTCATGATTCATGATTCATGATTCAATTCATGATTCATGATTCATGATTCAATTCATAATTCATGATTTGATTCATGATTCATGATTCAATTCATGAGTCATGATTCATGATTCAATTCATTATTCATGATTCATGATTCATGATTCATGATTCAATTCATGATTCAATTAATGATTCATAAATCAATTTATGTTTCATGATTCATGATTTATGATTCATGATTCATGATTCAATTCATGATTCAATTCATGATTCATGATTCGATTCGTGATTCATGATTCATGATTCATGATTCGATTCATGATTCATTTCATGATTCATGATTCGATTCATGATTCATGATTCGATTCATGATTCATGATTCATGATTCAATTCATGATTCATGATTCAATTCATGATTCATTAATCATGATTCATGATTTAATTCATGATTCATGATTCGATTCATGATTCATGATTCTTGATTCATGATTCTATTCATGATTCATGATTCATGATTTGATTCATGATTCGATTCATGATTCTTGATTCATGATTCGATTCATGATTCATGATTCAAGATTCAATTCATAATTCATGATTCATGATTCAATTCATGATTCATGATTGATGATTCAATTCATGATTCATGATTTAATTCATTATTCGATTCCTGATTCATTTCATGATTCATGATTTGATTTATGATTCTTGATTCATGATTCAATTCATGATTCATGATTCAATTCATGATTCATGATTAATGATTCAATTCATGATTCAATTCATTAATCATGATTCATTTCATGATTCAATTCATGATTCATGATTCGATTCATGATTCATGATTCAATTCATGATTCATGATTCATGATTCATGATTCGATTCATGATTCATGATTCAATTCATGATTCATGATTCAAGATTCATGATTCAATTCATGATTCATGATTCATGATTCAAGATTCAATTCATGATTCATGATTCATGATTCGATTCATGATTCATGATTCAATTCATGATTCATGATTCAAGATTCATAATTCAATTCATGATTCATGATTCGATTCATGAATCTTGATTCATGATTCATGATTCAATTCATGATTCATGATTCATGATTCAAGATTCAATTCATGATTCATGATTCATGATTCGATTCATGATTCATGATTCAATTCATGATTCATGATTCAAGATTCATAATTCAATTCATGATTCATGATTCGATTCATGAATCTTGATTCATGATTCATGATTCGATTCATGATTCATGATTCAATTCATGATTCATGATTCATGATTCAATTCATGAGTTATGATTCGATTCATGATTCATGATTCGATTCATGAATCTTAAATCATGATTCATGATTGGATTCATGATTCATGATTCAATTCATGATTCATGATTCAATTCATGATTCATGATTCATGGTTCAATTCATGATTTATGATTCGATTTATGATTCATGATTCATGATTCAATTCATGATTCAATATTTCAATTCATGAGTCAATTCATGATTTATGAATCAATTTATGATTCATGATTCATGATTTATGATTCAATTCATGATTCATGATTCAATTCATGATTCATTAATCATGATTCATGATTTAATTCATGATTCATGATTCGATTCATGATTCATGATTCTTGATTCATGATTCTATTCATGATTCATGATTCATGATTTGATTCATGATTCGATTCATGATTCTTGATTCATGATTCGATTCATGATTCATGATTCAAGATTCAATTCATAATTCATGATTCATGATTCAATTCATGATTCATGATTGATGATTCAATTCATGATTCATGATTTAATTCATTATTCGATTCCTGATTCATTTCATGATTCATGATTTGATTTATGATTCTTGATTCATGATTCAATTCATGATTCATGATTCAATTCATGATTCATGATTAATGATTCAATTCATGATTCAATTCATTAATCATGATTCATTTCATGATTCAATTCATGATTCATGATTCGATTCATGATTCATGATTCAATTCATGATTCATGATTCATGATTCATGATTCGATTCATGATTCATGATTCAATTCATGATTCATGATTCAAGATTCATGATTCAATTCATGATTCATGATTCATGATTCCAGATTCAATTCATGATTCATGATTCATGATTCGATTCATGATTTATGATTCAATTCATGATTCATGATTCAAGATTCATAATTCAATTCATGATTCATGATTCGATTCATGAATCTTGATTCATGATTCATGATTCAATTCATGATTCATGATTCATGATTCAAGATTCAATTCATGATTCATGATTCATGATTCGATTCATGATTCATGATTCAATTCATGATTCATGATTCAAGATTCATAATTCAATTCATGATTCATGATTCGATTCATGAATCTTGATTCATGATTCATGATTCGATTCATGATTCATGATTCAATTCATGATTCATGATTCATGATTCAATTCATGAGTTATGATTCGATTCATGATTCATGATTCGATTCATGAATCTTAAATCATGATTCATGATTGGATTCATGATTCATGATTCAATTCATGATTCATGATTCAATTCATGATTCATGATTCATGATTTAATTCATGATTCAATTCATGATTCAATTCATCATTCGTGAATCAATTTATGATTCATGATTCATGATTCAAATCATGATTCATGATTCATGATTCATGATTCATGATTCGATTCATGATTCATGATTCAATTCATGATTCATGATTTATGATTCATGATTCAATAAATGATTCATGATTCAATTCATGATTCGATTCCTCATTCAATTTATGATTCATGATTCGATTTATGATTCATGATTCATAAATTCAATTCATGACTCATGATTCATGATTCAATTCAAGATTCATGATTCATGATTCAAATTATGATTCAATTCAAGATTCATGATTCGATTCATGATTCATGATTCGATTCATGATTCATGATTCGATTCATGATTCATGATTCATGATTCAAGTCATGATTCATTTCATGATTTATAATTCAATTCATGATTCATGATTCAATTCATGATTCGATTCCTGATTCATTTCATGATTCATGATTCGATTTATGATTCTTGATTCATGATTCAATTCATGATTCATGATTCGATTCATGATTCATGATTAGTGATTAAATTCATGGTTCAATTCATGATTCAATTCATGATTCATGATTCATGATTTATGATTCAATTCATGATTCATGATTCATGATTCATGATTTAATTCATGATCAATGATTCATGATTCAATTCATGATTCAATTCATAACTCATGAATCAATTTATGATTCATGATTCAAGATTCATGATTCAATTCATGATTCATGATTCCTGATTCGATTCATGATTCATGATTCAATTCATGATTCATGATTCATGATTCAATTTATGATTCATGATTCAATTCATGATTCATGATTTATGATTCATGATTCAATTCATGATTCATGATTCAAGATTCATGATTCAATTCATGATTCATGAATCTTGATTCATGATTCATGATTCGATTCATGATTCATGATTCATGATTCAATTCATGATTCAATTCATGATTCATTATTCATGATTCAATTCATGATTCATGATTTTATTCATGATTAATGATTCATGATTCAATTCATGATTCAAGTCATGATTGATGTATCAATTTATGATTCATGATTCATGATTCATGATTCATGATTCATGATTCAATTCATGATTCATGATTCATGATTCATGATTTATTTTATGATTAATGATTCATGATTCATGATTCATGATTTATTTCATGAATAATGATTAATGATTCAATTCATGATTCAATTCATGATTCATGAATCAATTTATGATTCATGATTCATGATTTATGATTCAATTCATGATTCATGATTCATGATTCATGATTCATGATTTTATTCATGATTAATGATTCATGATTCAATTCATGATTCAAGTCATGATTCATGAATCAATTTATGATTCATGATTCATGATTCATGATTCAATTCATGATTCATGATTCATGATTCAATTCATGATTCATGATTTATGATTCATGATTCAATTCATGATTCATGAATCAATTTATGATTCATGATTCATGATTCATGATTCAATTCATGATTCATGATTCATGATTCAATTCATGATTCATGATTTATGATTCATGATTCAATTCATGATTCATGATTCAATTCATGATTCGATTCATGATTCAATTCATGATTCATGATTCAATTCATGATTCATTTCATGATTCATGATTTATGATTCATGATTCAATTCATGATTCATGATTCAATTCATGATTCGATTCATGATTCAATTCATGATTCATGATTCAATTCATGATTCATGATTCATGATTCAATTCATGATTCATGATTTATGATTCATGATTCAATTCATGATTCATGATTCAATTCATGATTCGATTCCTGATTCAATTCATGATTCATGATTCGATTTATGATTCATGATTCATGATTCAATTCATGATTCATGATTTATGATTCATGATTCAATTCATGATTCATGATTCAATTCATGATTCGATTCCTGATTCAATTCATGATTCATGATTCGATTTATGATTCATGATTCATAATTTCAATTCATGATTCATGATTCATGATTCAATTCATGATTCGATTCCTGATTCAATTCATGATTCATGATTCGATTTATGATTCAGGATTCATAAATTCAATTCATGATTCATGATTCATGATTCAATTCATGATTCATGATTCAATTCATGATTACATCCATGATTCAATTCATGATTCATGATTCAAATTATGATTCAATTCATGATTCATGTTTCATGATTAATGATTCAATTCATGATTCAATTCATGATTCATGATTCTATCCATGATTCATAATTAAATTCATGATTCATAATTCATGATTCAATTCATGATTCATTATTCATGATTCAATTCATGATTCATGATTCGATTCATGATTCTTGATTCATGATTCATGATTCAATTCATGATTCATGATTCAATTCATGATTCATGATTCGATTCATGATTCATGATTCATGATTCAATTCATGATTCATGATTCAATTCATGATTCATGATTCATGATTCAATTCATGATTCATGATTTATGATTCATGATTCAATCCATGATTCATGATTCAATTCATGATTCGATTCCTGATTCAATTCATGATTCATGATTCGATTTATGATTCATGATTCATAAATTCAATTCATGATTCATGATTCATGATTCAATTCATGATTCGATTCCTGATTCAATTCATGATTCATGATTCGATTTATGATTCAGGATTCATAAATTCAATTCATGATTCATGATTCATGATTCAATTCATGATTCATGATTCAATTCATGATTACATCCATGATTCAATTCATGATTCATGATTCAAATTATGATTCAATTCATGATTCATGTTTCATGATTAATGATTCAATTCATGATTCAATTCATGATTCATGATTCTATCCATGATTCATAATTAAATTCATGATTCATAATTCATGATTCAATTCATGATTCATTATTCATGATTCAATTCATGATTCATGATTCGATTCATGATTCTTGATTCATGATTCATGATTCAATTCATGATTCATGATTCAATTCATGATTCATGATTCGATTCATGATTCATGATTCATGATTCAATTCATGATTAATGATTCATGATTCAATTCATGATTCAATTCATGATTCATGATTCGATTCATGATTCATGATTCAATTCATGATTAATGATTCATGATTCAATTCATGATTCAATTCATGATTCATGATTCGATTCATGATTCATGATTCAATTCATGATTCATGATTCATGATTCAATTCATGATTCATTATTCATGATTCAATTCATGATTCATTATTCAATTCTTGACTCATGATTCATGATTCAATTCATGATTCATGATTTGATTCATGATTCATGATTCAATTCATGAGTCATGATTCATGATTCAATTCATGATTCATGATTCATGATTCAAGATTCAATTCATGATTCAATTAATGATTCATGAATCAATTTATGTTTCATGATTCATGATTTATGATTCATGATTCATGATTCAAATGATGATTCAATTCATGATTCATGATTCGATTCATGATTCAGGATTCATGATTCAATTCATGCTTCATGATTCCATTCATGATTCATGATTCCATTCATGATTCTTGATTCATGATTCGATTCATGATTCATTATTCAAGATTCAATTCATGATTCATAATTCATGATTCGATTCATGATTCATGATTCATGATTCATGATTCATGATTCAAATCATGATTCATTATTCGATTCATGATTCATGATTCATGATTCAATTCAAGATTCATGATTCATGATTCAATTCATGATTTGATTCATGATTCATGATTCATGATTCATGATTCAAATCATGATTCATTATTCAATTCATGATTCATGATTCATGATTTAATTCAAGATTCATGATTCATGATTCAATTCATGATTCAATTCATGATTCATGATTCATGATTTGACTCATGATTCATGATTAATGATTCAATTCATGATACAATTCAAGATTCATGATTCGATTCATGATTCATGATTCAATTCATGATTCATGATTCATGATTCAATTCATGATTCATAATTCATGATTCATGATTCAATTCATGATTCATGATTCATAATTTATGATTCATTTCATGATTCATGATTTGATTCATGATTCAATTCATGATTCAATTCATGATTCATGATTCGATTCATGATTCATGATTCGATTCATGATTCATTTCATGATTCATGATTCGATTCATGATTCAATTTATGATTTAATTCATGATTCATGATTCGATTCATGATTCATGATTCGATTCATGATTCATGATTCATGATTCATGATTCATGATTCAATTCATGATTCATGATTCATGATTCAATTAATGATTCATGATTCATGATTCATGATTTAATTCATGATTCATGATTCGATTCATTATTCTTGATTCATGATTCATGATTCTATTCATGATTCATGATTCATGATTCGATTCATGATTCATGAGTCAATTCAAGATTCATGATTCAAGATTCATGATTCAATTCATGATTCATGATTCATGATTCAATTCATGATTCATGATTCATGATTCGATTCATGATTCATGATTCGATTCATGATTCATGATTCAATTCATGATTCATGATTCAAGATTCATAATTCAATTCATGATTCATGATTCGATTCATGAATCTTGATTCATGATTCAATTCATGATTCATGATTCATGATTCAATTCATGATTCATGATTCATGATTCGATTCATGATTCATGATTTAATTCATGATTCATGATTCAAGATTCATAATTCAATTCATGATTCATGATTCGATTCATGAATCTTGATTCATGATTCATGATTCGATTCATGATTCATGATTCAAATCATGATTCATGATTCATGATTCAATTCATGATTTATGATTCGATTCATGATTCATGATTCGATTCATGAATCTTGATTCATGATTCATGATTTCATTCATGATTCATGATTCAATTCATGATTCATGATTCATGATTCAATTCATGATTCATGATTCAATTCATGATTCATGATTCATGATTCAATTCATGATTTATGATTCGATTCATGATTCATGATTCATGATTCAATTCATGATTCGATTCATGATTCATGATTCATGATTCATGATTCATGATTCATGATTCAAATCATGATTCATTATTCGATTCATGATTCATGATTCATGATTCAATTCAAGATTCATGATTCATGATTCAATTCATGATTCATGATACATGATTTGACTCATGATTCATGATTAATGATTCAATTCATGATACAATTCAAGATTCATGATTCGATTCATGATTCATGATTCAATTCATGATTCATGATTCATGATTCAATTCATGATTCATAATTCATGATTCATGATTCAATTCATGATTCATGATTCATAATTTATGATTCATTTCATGATTCATGATTTGATTCATGATTCAATTCATGATTCAGTTCATGATTCATGATTTAATTCATGATTCATGATTCAAGATTCATAATTCAATTCATGATTCATGATTCGATTCATGAATCTTGATTCATGATTCATGATTCGATTCATGATTCATGATTCAATTCATGATTCATGATTCATGATTCAATTCATGATTTATGATTCGATTCATGATTCATGATTCGATTCATGAATCTTGATTCATGATTGGATTCATGATTCATGATTCAATTCATGATTCATGATTCATGATTCAATTCATGATTCATGATTCAATTCATGATTCATGATTCATGATTCAATTCATGATTTATGATTCGATTCATGATTCATGATTCATGATTCAATTCATGATTCGATTCATGATTCATGATTCATGATTCATGATTCATGATTCATGATTCATGATTCATGATTCAAATCATGATTCATTATTCGATTCATGATTCATGATTCAATTCAAGATTCATGATTCATGATTCAATTCATGATTCAATTCATGATTCATGATTCATGATTTGACTCATGATTCATGATTAATGATTCAATTCATGATTCAATTCATGATTCATGATTCGATTCATGATTCATGATTCAATTCATGATTAATGATTCATGATTCAATTCATGATTCAATTCATGATTCATGATTCGATTCATGACTCATGGTTCAATTCATGATTCATGATTCATGATTCAATTCATGATTCATTATTCATGATTCAATTCATGATTCATGATTCAATTCTTGACTCATGATTCATGATTCAATTCATGATTCATGATTTGATTCATGATTCATGATTCAATTCATGAGTCATGATTCATGATTCAATTCATGATTCATGATTCATGATTCATGATTCAAGATTCAATTCATGATTCAATTAATGATTCATGAATCAATTTATGTTTCATGATTCATGATTTATGATTCATGATTCATGATTCAAATGATGATTCAATTCATGATTCATGATTCGATTCATGATTCAGGATTCATGATTCAATTCATGCTTCATGATTCCATTCATGATTCATGATTCCATTCATGATTCTTGATTCATGATTCGATTCATGATTCATTATTCAAGATTTAATTCATGATTCATAATTCATGATTCGATTCATGATTCATGATTCATGATTCATGATTCATGATTTAAATCATGATTCATTATTCGATTCATGATTCATGATTCATGATTCAATTCAAGATTCATGATTCATGATTCAATTCATGATTTGATTCATGATTCATGATTCATGATTCATGATTCAAATCATGATTCATTATTCAATTCATGATTCATGATTTAATTCAAGATTCATGATTCATGATTCAATTCATGATTCAATTCATGATTCATGATTCATGATTTGACTCATGATTCATGATTAATGATTCAATTCATGATACAATTCAAGATTCATGATTCGATTCATGATTCATGATTCAATTCATGATTCATGATTCATGATTCAATTCATGATTCATAATTCATGATTCATGATTCAATTCATGATTCATGATTCATAATTTATGATTCATTTCATGATTCATGATTTGATTCATGATTCAATTCATGATTCAATTCATGATTCATGATTCGATTCATGATTCATGATTCGATTCATGATTCATTTCATGATTCATGATTCGATTCATGATTCAATTTATGATTTAATTCATGATTCATGATTCGATTCATGATTCATGATTCGATTCATGATTCATGATTCATGATTCATGATTCATGATTCAATTCATGATTCATGATTCATGATTCAATTAATGATTCATGATTCATGATTCATGATTTAATTCATGATTCATGATTCGATTCATTATTCTTGATTCATGATTCATGATTCTATTCATGATTCATGATTCATGATTCGATTCATGATTCATGAGTCAATTCATGATTCATGATTCAAGATTCATGATTCAATTCATGATTCATGATTCATGATTCAATTCATGATTCATGATTCATGATTCGATTCATGATTCATGATTCGATTCATGATTCATGATTCAATTCATGATTCATGATTCAAGATTCATAATTCAATTCATGATTCATGATTCGATTCATGAATCTTGATTCATGATTCAATTCATGATTCATGATTCATGATTCAATTCATGATTCATGATTCATGATTCGATTCATGATTCATGATTTAATTCATGATTCATGATTCAAGATTCATAATTCAATTCATGATTCATGATTCGATTCATGAATCTTGATTCATGATTCATGATTCGATTCATGATTCATGATTCAATTCATGATTCATGATTCATGATTCAATTCATGATTTATGATTCGATTCATGATTCATGATTCGATTCATGAATCTTGATTCATGATTCATGATTTCATTCATGATTCATGATTCAATTCATGATTCATGATTCATGATTCAATTCATGATTCATGATTCAATTCATGATTCATGATTCATGATTCAATTCATGATTTATGATTCGATTCATGATTCATGATTCATGATTCAATTCATGATTCGATTCATGATTCATGATTCATGATTCATGATTCATGATTCAAATCATGATTCATTATTCGATTCATGATTCATGATTCATGATTCAATTCAAGATTCATGATTCATGATTCAATTCATGATTCATGATACATGATTTGACTCATGATTCATGATTAATGATTCAATTCATGATACAATTCAAGATTCATGATTCGATTCATGATTCATGATTCAATTCATGATTCATGATTCATGATTCAATTCATGATTCATAATTCATGATTCATGATTCAATTCATGATTCATGATTCATAATTTATGATTCATTTCATGATTCATGATTTGATTCATGATTCAATTCATGATTCAGTTCATGATTCATGATTTAATTCATGATTCATGATTCAAGATTCATAATTCAATTCATGATTCATGATTCGATTCATGAATCTTGATTCATGATTCATGATTCGATTCATGATTCATGATTCAATTCATGATTCATGATTCATGATTCAATTCATGATTTATGATTCGATTCATGATTCATGATTCGATTCATGAATCTTGATTCATGATTGGATTCATGATTCATGATTCAATTCATGATTCATGATTCATGATTCAATTCATGATTCATGATTCAATTCATGATTCATGATTCATGATTCAATTCATGATTTATGATTCGATTCATGATTCATGATTCATGATTCAATTCATGATTCGATTCATGATTCATGATTCATGATTCATGATTCATGATTCATGATTCATGATTCATGATTCATGATTCAAATCATGATTCATTATTCGATTCATGATTCATGATTCATGATTCAATTCAAGATTCATGATTCATGATTCAATTCATGATTCAATTCATGATTCATGATTCATGATTTGACTCATGATTCATGATTAATGATTCAATTCATGATACAATTCAAGATTCATGATTCGATTCATGATACAATTCAAGATTCATGATTCGATTCATGATTCATGATTCAATTCATGATTCATGATTCATGATTCAAGTCATGATTCATAATTCATGATTCATGATTCAATTCATGATTCATGATTCATAATTTATGATTCATTTCATGATTCATGATTTGATTCATGATTCAATTCATGATTCAATTCATGATTCATGATTCGATTCATGATTCAATTCAAGATTCATGATTCGATTCATGATTCATGATTCGATTCATGATTCATGATTCGATTCATGATTCATTTCATGATTCATGATTCGATTCATGATTCAATTTATGATTTAATTCATGATTCATGATTCGATTCATGATTCATGATTCGATTCATGATTCATGATTCATGATTCATGATTCATGATTCAATTCATGATTCATGATTCATGATTCAATTAATGATTCATGATTCATGATTCATGATTTAATTCATGATTCATGATTCGATTCATGATTCATGATTCTTGATTCATGATTCTATTTATGATTCATGATTCATGATTCGATTCATGATTCATGATTCAATTCATGATTCATGATTCAAGATTCATGATTCAATTCATGATTCATGATTCATGATTCAATTCATGATTCATGATTCATGATTCGATTCATGATTCATGATTCAATTCATGATTCATGATTCAAGATTCATAATTCAATTCATGATTCATGATTCGATTCATGAATCTTGATTCATGATTCATGATTCGATTCATGATTCATGATTCAATTCATGATTCATGATTCAATTCATGATTTATGATTCGATTCATGATTCATGATTCGATTCATGAATCTTGATTCATGATTCATGATTGGATTCATGATTCATGATTCAATTCATGATTCATGATTCAATTCATGATTCATGATTCAATTCATGATTCATGATTCAATTCATGATTTATGATTCGATTCATGATTCATGATTCATGATTCAATTCATGATTCATGATTCAATTCATGATTCAATTCATGATTCGTGAATCAATTTATGATTCATGATTCATGATTCAAATCATGATTCATGATTCATGATTCATGATTCGATTCATGATTCATGATTCAATTCATGATTCATGATTTATGATTCATGATTCAATAAATGATTCATGATTCAATTCATGATTCAATTCATGATTCATGATTCTATCCATGATTCATAATTAAATTCATGATTCATAATTCATGATTCAATTCATGATTCATTATTCATGATTCCATTCATGATTCATGATTCGATTCATGATTCTTGATTCATGATTCAATTCATGATTAATGATTCATGATTCAATTCATGATTCAATTCATGATTCATGATTCGATTCATGATTCATGATTCAATTCATGATTAATGATTCATGATTCAATTCATGATTCAATTCATGATTCATGATTCGATTCATGATTCATGATTCATGATTCAATTCATGATTCATGATTCATGATTCAATTCATGATTTATGATTCAATTCTTGACTCATGATTCATAATTCAATTCATGATTCATGATTTGATTCATGATTCATGATTCAATTCATGAGTCATGATTCATGATTCAATTCATGATTCATGATTCATGATTCATGATTCATGATTCATGATTCAAGATTCAATTCATGATTCAATTAATGATTCATGAATCAATTTATGTTTCATGATTCATGATTTATGATTCATGATTCATGATTCAAATGATGATTCAATTCACGATTCATGATTCGATTCATGATTCATGATTCATGATTCGATTCATGCTTCATGATTCCATTCATGATTCATGATTCCATTCATTATTCTTGATTCATGTTTCGATTCATGATTCATTATTCAAGATTCAATTCATGATTCATAATTCATGATTCGATTCATGATTCATGATTCATGATTCATGATTCATGATTCAAATCATGATTCATTATTCGATTCATGATTCATGATTCATGATTTAATTCAAGATTCATGATTCATGATTCAATTCATGATTCGATTCATGATTCATGATTCATGATTCATGATTCATGATTCATGATTCAAATCATGATTCATTATTCAATTCATGATTCATGATTCATTATTTAATTCAAGATTCATGATTCATGATTCAATTCATGATTCAATTCATGATTCATGATTCATGATTTGACTCATGATTCATGATTAATGATTCAATTCATGATACAATTCAAGATTCATGATTCGATTCATGATTCATGATTCAATTCATGATTCATGATTCATGATTCAATTCATGATTCATAATTCATGATTCATGATTCAATTCATGATTCATGATTCATAATTTATGATTCATTTCATGATTCATGATTTGATTCATGATTCAATTCATGATTCAATTCATGATTCATGATTCATGATTCGATTCATGATTCAATTCAAGATTCATGATTCGATTCATGATTCATGATTCGATTCATGATTCATTTCATGATTCATGATTCGATTCATGATTCGATTCATGATTCATGATTCGATTCATGATTCATTTCATGATTCATGATTCGATTCATGATTCAATTTATGATTTAATTCATGATTCATGATTCGATTCATGATTCATGATTCGATTCATGATTCATGATTCATGATTCATGATTCATGATTCAATTCATGATTCATGATTCATGATTCAATTAATGATTCATGATTCATGATTCATGATTTAATTCATGATTCATGATTCGATTCATGATTCATGATTCTTGATTCATGATTCATGATTCTATTCATGATTCATGATTCATGATTCGATTTATGATTCATGATTCAAGATTCATGATTCAATTCATGATTCATGATTCATGATTCAATTCATGATTCATGATTCATGATTCGATTCATGATTCATGATTCAATTCATGATTCATGATTCAAGATTCATAATTCAATTCATGATTCATGATTCGTTTCATGAATCTTGATTCATGATTCAATTCATGATTCATGATTCATGATTCAATTCATGATTCATGATTCATGATTCGATTTATGATTCATGATTTAATTCATGATTCATGATTCAAGATTCATAATTCAATTCATGATTCATGATTCGATTCATGAATCTTGATTCATGATTCATGATTCGATTCATGATCATGATTCAATTCATGATTCTGATTCATGATTCAATTCATGATTTATGATTCGATTCATGATTCATGATTCGATTCATGAATCTTGATTCATGATTCATGATTGGATTCATGATTCATGTTTCAATTCATGATTCATGATTCATGATTCAATTCATGATTCATGATTCAATTCATGATTCATGATTCATGATTCAATTCATGATTCATGATTCATGATTCAATTCATGATTTATGATTCGATTCATGATTCATGATTCATGATTCAATTCATGATTCGATTCATGATTCATGATTCATGATTCATGATTCATGATTCATGATTCATGATTCAAATCATGATTCATTATTCGATTCATGATTCATGATTCATGATTCAATTCAAGATTCATGATTCATGATTCAATTCATGATTTCAATTCATGGTTCATGATTCATGATTTGACTCATGATTCATGATTCATGATTCAATTCATGATTCATCATGGTTCATGATTCATGATTTGACTCATGATTCATGATTAATGATTTCAATTCATGATACAATTCAAGATTCATGATTCGATTCATGATTCATGATTCAATTCATGATTCATGATTCATGATTCATACATGATTCATAATTCATGATTCATGATTCAATTCATGATTCATGATTCATAATTTATGATTCATTTCATGATTCATGATTTGATTCATGATTCAATTCATGATTCAATTCATGATTCATGATTCATGATTCGATTCATGATTCAATTCAAGATTCATGATTCGATTCATGATTCATGATTCGATTCATGATTCATGATTCGATTCATGATTCATTTCATGATTCATGATTTGATTCATGATTCAATTTATGATTTAATTCATGATTCATGATTCGATTCATGATTCATGATTCATGATTCATGATTCATGATTCTATTCATGATTCATGATTCATGATTCGATTCATGATTCATGATTCAAATTCATGATTCATGATTCAAGATTCATGATTCAATTCATGATTCATGATTCATGATTCAATTCATGATTCATGATTCGATTCATGATTCATGATTCAATTCATGATTCATGATTCAAGATTCATATTCAATTCATGATTCATGATTCGATTCATGAATCTTGATTCATGATTCAATTCATGATTCATGATTCATGATTCAATTCATGATTCATGATTCAATTCATGATTCAATTCATGATTCATGATTCAAGATTCATAATTCAATTCATGATTCATGATTCGATTCATGAATCTTGATTCATGATTCATGATTTGATTCATGATTTATGATTCGATTACTGATTCATGATTCGATTCATGAATCTTGATTCATGATTCATGATTGGATTCATGATTCATGATTCAATTCATGATTCATGATTCGATTCATGATTCAATTCATGATCATGATTCAAGATTCATAATTCAATTCATGATTCATGATTCGATTCATGAATCTTGATTCATGATTTCATGATTCAATTCATGATTTATGATTCGATTACTGATTCATGATTCGATTCATGAATCTTGATTCATGATTCATGATTGGATTCATGATTCATGATTCAATTCATGATTCATGATTCAATTCATGATTCATGATTCCAATTCATGATTCATGATTCATGATTCAATTCATGATTTATGATTTGATTTATGATTCATGATTCATGATTCAATTCATGATTCATGATTCAATTCATGATTCGTGAATCAATTTATGATTCATGATTCATGATTCAAATCATGATTCATGATTCATGATTCATGATTCGATTCATGATTCATGATTCAATTCAAGATTCATGATTCATGATTCAATTCATGATTCAATTCATGGTTCATGATTCATGATTTGACTCATGATTCATGATTCATGATTCAATTCATGATTCAATTCATGGTTCATGATTCATGATTTGACTCATGATTCATGATTAATGATTCAATTCATGATACAATTCAAGATTCATGATTCGATTCATGATTCATGATTCAATTCATGATTCATGATTCATGATTCAATACATGATTCATAATTCATGATTCATGATTCAATTCATGATTCATGATTCATAATTTATGATTCATTTCATGATTCATGATTTGATTCATGATTCAATTCATGATTCAATTCATGATTCATGATTCATGATTCGATTCATGATTCAATTCAAGATTCATGATTCGATTCATGATTCATGATTCGATTCATGATTCATGATTCGATTCATGATTCATTTCATGATTCATGATTTGATTCATGATTCAATTTATGATTTAATTCATGATTCATGATTCGATTCATGATTCATGATTCATGATTCATGATTCATGATTCTATTCATGATTCATGATTCATGATTCATGATTCATGATTCGATTCATGATTCATGATTCAATTCATGATTCATGATTCAAGATTCATGATTCAATTCATGATTCATGATTCATGATTCAATTCATGATCATGATTCGATTCATGATTCATGATTCAATTCATGATTCATGATTCAAGATTCATAATTCAATTCATGATTCATGATTCGATTCATGAATCTTGATTCATGATTCAATTCATGATTCATGATTCATGATTCAATTCATGATTCATGATTCGATTCATGATTCAATTCATGATTCATGATTCAAGATTCATAATTCAATTCAGATTCATGATTCGATTCATGAATCTTGATTCATGATTCATGATTTGATTCATGATTCATGATTCAATTCATGATTCATGATTCATGATTCAATTCATGATTTATGATTCGATTACTGATCATGATTCGATTCATGAATCTTGATTCATGATTCATGATTGGATTCATGATTCATGATTCAATTCATGATTCATGATTCAATTCATGATTCATGATTCAATTCATGATCATGATTCATGATTCAATTCATGATTTATGATTTGATTCATGATTCATGATTCATGATTCAATTCATGATTCATGATTCAATTCATGATTCGTGAATCAATTTATGATTCATGATTCATGATTCAAATCATGATTCATGATTCATGATTCATGATTCGATTCATGATTCATGATTCAATTCATGATTCATGATTTATGATTCATGATTCAATAAAATGATTCATGATTCAATTCATGATTCGATTCCTCATTCAATTTATGATTCATGATTCGATTTATGATTCATAATTCATAAATTCAATCATGACTCATGATTCAAGATTTAATTCAAGATTCATGATTCATGATTCAAATTATGATTCAATTCAAGATTCATGATTCGATTCATGATTCATGATTCGATTCATGATTCATGATTCGATTCATGATTCATGATTCATGATTCAAGTCATGATCATTCATGATTTATAATTCAATTCATGATTCATGATTCAATTCATGATTCGATTCCTGATTCATTTCATGATTCATGATTCGATTTATGATTCTTGATTCATGATTCAATTCATGATTCATCATTCGATTCATGATTCATGATTAGTGATTAAATTCATGATTCAATTCATGATTCAATTCTTGATTCATGATTCATGATTTATGATTCAATTCATGATTCATGATTCATGATTCATGATTTAATTCATGATTAATGATTCATGATTCAATTCATGATTCAATTCATAACTCATGATTCAATTCATGATTCATGATTCCTGATTCGATTCATGATTCATGATTCAATTCATGATTCATGATTCATGATTCAATTCATGATTCATGATTCAATTCATGATTCATGATTTATGATTCATGATTCAATTCATGATTCATGATTCAAGATTCATGATTCAATTCATGATTCATGATTCGATTCATGAATCTTGATTCCTGATTCATGATTCGATTCATGATTCAATTCATGATTCAATTCATGATTCATTATCATGATTCAATTCATGATTCATGATTCAATTCATGATTCATGATTCATGATTCAATTCATGATTTATGATTCGATTCATGATTCATGATTCATGATTCAATTCATGATTCTGATTCATGATTTATTTTATGATTAATGATTCATGATTCATGATTCATGATTTATTTCATGATTAATGATTCATGATTCAATTCATGATTCAATCATGATTCATGAATCAATTTATGATTCATGATTCATGATTTATGATTCAATTCATGATTCATGATTCATGATTTTATTCATGATTAATGATTCATGATTCAATTCATGATTCAAGTCATGATTGATGTATCAATTTATGATTCATGATTCATGATTCATGATTCAATTCATGATTCATGATTCATGATTCATGATTCAATTCATGATTCATGATTCATGATTCATGATTTATTTTATGATTAATGATTCATGATTCATGATTCATGATTTATTTCATGAATAATGATTCATGATTCAATTCATGATTCAATTCATGATTCATGAATCAATTTATGATTCATGATTCATGATTTATGATTCAATTCATGATTCATGATTCATGATTCAATTCATGATTCATGATTCATGATTCAATTCATGATTCATGATTTATGATTCATGATTCAATCATGATTCATGAATCAATTTATGATTCATGATTCATGATTCATGATTCAATTCATGATTCATGATTCATGATTCAATTCATGATTCATGATTTATGATTCATGATTCAATTCATGATTCATGATTCAATTCATGATTCGATTCATGATTCAATTCATGATTCATGATTCAATTCATGATTCAATTCATGATTCATGATTTATGATTCATGATTCAATTCATGATTCATGATTCAATTCATGATTCGATTCATGATTCAATTCATGATTAATGATTCAATTCATGATTCATGATTCATGATTCAATTCATGATTCATGATTTATGATTCATGATTCAATTCATGATTCATGATTCAATTCATGATTCGATTCCTGATTCAATTCATGATTCATGATTCGATTATGATTCACGATTCATAAATTCAATTCATGATTCATGATTCATGATTTCAATTCATGATTCGATTCCTGATTCAATTCATGATTCATGATTCGATTTATGATTCAGGATTCATAAATTCAATTCATGATTCATGATTCTGATTCAATTCATGATTCATGATTCAATTCATGATTACATCCATGATTCAATTCATGATTCATGATTCAAATTATGATTCAATTCATGATTCATGTTCATGATTAATGATTCAATTCATGATTCAATTCATGATCAATTTCATGATTCATGATTCTATCAATTATTCATAATTAAATTCATGATTCATAATTCATGATTCAATTCATGATTCATTATTCATGATTCAATTCATGATTCATGATTCAATTCATGATTCATGATTCGATTCATGATTCTTGATTTATGATTCATGATTCAATTCATGATTCATGATTCAATTCATGATTCATGATTCGATTCATGATTCATGATTCATGATTCAATTCATGATTCATGATTCAATTCATGATTCATGATTCATGATTCAATTCATGATTCATGATTTATGATTCATGATTCAATTCATGATTCATGATTCAATTCATGATTCGATTCCTGATTCAATTCATGATTCATGATTCGATTTATGATTCATGATTCATAAATTCAATTCATGATTCATGATTCATGATTCAATTCATGATTCGATTCCTGATTCAATTCATGATTCATGATTCGATTTATGATTCAGGATTCATAAATTCAATTCATGATTCATGATTCATGATTCAATTCATGATTCATGATTCAATTCATGATTACATCCATGATTCAATTCATGATTCATGATTCAAATTATGATTCAATTCATGATTCATGTTTCATGATTAATGATTCAATTCATGATTCAATTCATGATTCATGATTCTATCCATGATTCATAATTAAATTCATGATTCATAATTCATGATTCAATTCATGATTCATTATTCATGATTCAATTCATGATTCATGATTCGATTCATGATTCTTGATTCATGATTCATGATTCAATTCATGATTCAATCATGATTCATGATTCGATTCATGATTCATGATTCATGATTCAATTCATGATTCATTATTCATGATTCAATTCATGATTAATGATTCATGATTCAATTCATGATTCAATTCATGATTCATGATTCGATTCATGATTCATGATTCAATTCATGATTAATGATTCATGATTCAATTCATGATTCAATTCATGATTCATGATTCGATTCATGATTCATGATTCATGATTCAATTCATGATTCATGATTCATGATTCAATTCATGATTCATTATTCATGATTCAATTCATGATTCATGATTCAATTCTTGACTCATGATTCATGATTCAATTCATGATTCATGATTTGATTCATGATTCATGATTCAATTTCATGAGTCATGATTCATGATTCAATTCATGATTCATGATTCATGATTCATGATTCATGATTCAATTCATGATTCAATTAATGATTCATGAATCAATTATGTTTCATGATTCATGATTTATGATTCATGATTCATGATTCAAATGATGATCAATTAATGATTCATGATTCGATTCATGATTCATGATTCATGATTCGATTCATGATTCATGATTCCATTCATGATTCATGATTCCATTCATGATTCTTGATTCTTGATTCGATTCATGATTCATTATTCAAGATTCAATTCATGATTCATAATTCATGATTCGATTCATGATTCATGATTCATGATTCATGATTCAAATCATGATTCATTATTCGATTCATGATTCATGATTCATGATTCAATTCAAGATTCATGATTCATGATTCAATTCATGATTCGATTCATGATTCATGATTCATGATTCATGATTCATGATTCAAATCATGATTCATTATTCGATTCATGATTCATGATTCATGATTCAATTCAAGATTCATGATTCATGATTCAATTCATGATTCAATTCATGATTCATGATTTGACTCATGATTCATGATTAATGATTCAATTCATGATACAATTCAAGATTCATGATTCGATTCATGATTCATGATTCAATTCATGATTCATGATTCCATGATTCAATTCATGATTCATAATTCATGATTCATGATTCAATTCATGATTCATGATTCATAATTATGATTCATTTCATGATTCATGATTTGATTCATGATTCAATTCATGATTCAATCATGATTCATGATTCATGATTCGATTCATGATTCAATTCAAGATTCATGGTTCGATTCATGATTCATGATTCGATTCATGATTCATTTCATGATTCATGATTCGATTCATGATTCAATTTATGATTTAATTCATGATTCATGATTCGATTCATGATTCATGATTCGATTCATGATTCATGATTCATGATTCATGATTCATGATTCAATTCATGATTCATGATTCATGATTCAATTAATGATTCATGATTCATGATTCATGATTTAATTCATGATTCATGATTCGATTCATGATTCATGATTCTTGATTCATGATTCATGATTCTATTCATGATTCATGATTCATGATTCGATTCATGATTCATGATTCAATTCATGATTCATGATTCAAGATTCATGATTCAATTCATGATTCATGATTCATGATTCAATTCATGATTCATGATTCGATTCATGAATCTTGATTCATGATTCAATTCATGATTCATGATTCATGATTCAATTCATGATTCATGATTCAAGATTCATAATTCAATTCATGATTCATGATTCGATTCATGAATCTTGATTCATGATTCAATTCATGATTCATGATTCATGATTCAATTCATGATTCATGATTCATGATTCGATTCATGATTCATGATTTAATTCATGATTCATGATTCAAGATTCATAATTCAATTCATGATTCATGATTCGATTCATGAATCTTGATTCATGATTCATGATTCGATTCATGATTCATGATTCAATTCATGATTCATGATTCATGATTCAATTCATGATTTATGATTCGATTCATGATTCATGATTCGATTCATGAATCTTGATTCATTATTCATGATTGGATTCAGGATTCATGATTCAATTCATGATTCATGATTCATGATTCAATTCATGATTCATGATTCAATTCATGATCATGATTCAATTCATGATTCATGATTCAATTCATGATTTATGATTCGATTCATGATTCATGATTCATGATTCAATTCATGATTCATGATTCATGATTCAATTCATGATTCGATCATGAGTCATGATTCATGATTCATGATTCATGATTCATGATTCAAATCATGATTCATTATTCGATTCATGATTCATGATTCATGATTCAATTCAAGATTCATGATCATGATTCAATTCATGATTCAATTCATGATTCATGATTTTATGATTTGACTCATGATTCATGATTAATGATTCAATTCATGATACAATTCAAGATTCATGATTCGATTCATGATTCATGATTCAATTCATGATTCATGATTCAATTCATGATTCATAATTCATGATTCATGATTCAATTCATGATTCTTGATTCATAATTTATGATTCATTTCATGATTCATGATTTGATTCATGATTCAATTCATGATTCATGATTCATGATTCGATTCATGATTCAATTCAGATTCATGATTCGAATTATGATTCATGATTCGATTCATGATTCATTTCATGATTCATGATTCGATTCATGATTCAATTTATGATTTAATTCATGATTCATGATTCGATTCATTGATTCATGATTCGATTCATGATTCATGATTCATGATTCATGATTCATGATTCAATTCATGATTCATGATTCATGATTCAATTAATGATTCATGATTCATGATTCATGATTCGATTCATGATTCATGATTCGATTCATGATTCATGATTCATGATTCATGATTCATGATTCAATTCATGATTCATGATTCAATTAATGATTCATGATTCATGATTCATGATTTAATTCATGATTCATGATTCGATTCATGATTCATGATTCTTGATTCATGATTCATGATTCTATTCATGATTCATGATTCATGATTCGATTCATTATTCATGATTCAATTCATGATTCATGATTCATGATTCATGATTCATGATTCATGATTCGATTCATGATTCATGATTCAATTCATGATTCATGATTCAAGATTCATAATTCAATTCATGATTCATGATTCGATTCATGAATCTTGATTCATGATTCAATTCATGATTCATGATTCATGATTCAATTCATGATTCATGATTCATGATTCGATTCATGATTCATGATTCAATTCATGATTCATGATTCAAGATTCATAATTCAATTCATGATTCATGATTCGATTCATGAATCTTGATTCATGATTCATGATTCGATTCATGATTCATGATTCAATTCATGATTCATGATTCATGATTCAATTCATGATTTATGATTCGATTCATGATTCATGATTCGATTCATGAATCTTGATTCATGATTCATGATTGGATTCATGATTCATGATTCAATTCATGATTCATGATTCATGATTCAATTCATGATTCATGATTCAATTCATGATTCATGATTCAAGATTCATGATTCAATTCATGATTCATGATTCATGATTCAATTCATGATTCATGATTCATGATTCGATTCATGATTCATGATTCAATTCATGATTCATGATTCAAGATTCATAATTCAATTCATGATTCATGATTCGATTCATGAATCTTGATTCATGATTCAATTCATGATTCATGATTCATGATTCAATTCATGATTCATGATTCATGATTCGATTCATGATTCATGATTTCAATTCATGATTCATGATTCAAGATTCATAATTCAATTCATGATTCATGATTCGATTCATGAATCTTGATTCATGATTCATGATTCGATTCATGATTCATGATTCAATTCATGATTCATGATTTCATGATTCAATTCATGATTTATGATTCGATTCATGATTCATGATTCGATTCATGAATCTTGATTCATGATTCATGATTGGATTCATGATTCATGATTCAATTCATGATTCATGATTCATGATTCAATTCATGATTCATGATTCAATTCATGATTCATGATTCATGATTTAATTCATGATTTATGATTCGATTCATGATTCATGATTCATGATTCAATTCATGATTCATGATTCAATTCATGATTCAATTCATGATTTATGAATCAATTTATGATTCATGATTCATGATTTATGAATCAATTCATGATTCATGATTCATGATTCAATTCATGATTCATGATTCAATTCATGATTCATGATTCAATTCATGACTCATGATTCATGATTCAATTCATGATTCATGATTTGATTCATGATTCATGATTCAATTCATGAGTCATGATTCATGATTCAATTCATGATTCATGATTCATGATTCATGATTCATGATTCAATTCATGATTCAATTAATGATTCATAATGACTTTATGTTTTATGATTCATGATTTATGATTCATGATTCATGATTCAATTCATGATTCAATTCATGATTCATGATTCGTGATTCAATTCATGATTCATGATTCATGATTCGATTTATGATTCATGATTTAATTCATGATTCATGATTCAAGATTCATAATTCAATTCATGATTCATGATTCGATTCATGAATCTTGATTCATGATTCATGATTCGATTCATGATTCATGATTCAATTCATGATTCATGATTCATGATTCAATTCATGATTTATGATTCGATTCATGATTCATGATTCGATTCATGAATCTTGATTCATGATTCATGATTGGATTCATGATTCATGTTTCAATTCATGATTCATGATTCATGATTCAATTCATGATTCATGATTCAATTCATGATTCATGATTCATGATTCAATTCATGATTTATGATTCGATCATGATTCATGATTCATGATTCAATTCATGATTCGATTCATGATTCATGATTCATGATTCATGATTCATGATTCATGATTCATGATTCAATTCATGATTCGATTCATGATTCATGATTCATGATTCATGATTCATGATTCATGATTCATGATTCAAATCATGATTCATTATTCGATTCATGATTCATGATTCATGATTCAATTCAAGATTCATGATTCATGATTCAATTCATGATTCAATTCATGGTTCATGATTCATGATTTGACTCATGATTCATGATTCATGATTCAATTCATGATTCAATTCATGGTTCATGATTCATGATTTGACTCATGATTCATGATTAATGATTCAATTCATGATACAATTCAAGATTCATGATTCGATTCATGATTCATGATTCAATTCATGATTCATGATTCATGATTCAATACATGATTCATAATTCATGATTCATGATTCAATTCATGATTCATGATTCATAATTTATGATTCATTTCATGATTCATGATTTGATTCATGATTCAATTCATGATTCAATTCATGATTCATGATTCATGATTCGATTCATGATTCAATTCAAGATTCATGATTCGATTCATGATTCATGATTCGATTCATGATTCATGATTCGATTCATGATTCATTTCATGATTCATGATTTGATTCATGATTCAATTTATGATTTAATTCATGATTCATGATTCGATTCATGATTCATGATTCATGATTCATGATTCATGATTCTATTCATGATTCATGATTCATGATTCGATTCATGATTCATGATTCAATTCATGATTCATGATTCAAGATTCATGATTCAATTCATGATTCATGATTCATGATTCAATTCATGATTCATGATTCGATTCATGATTCATGATTCAATTCATGATTCATGATTCAAGATTCATAATTCAATTCATGATTCATGATTCGATTCATGAATCTTGATTCATGATTCAATTCATGATTCATGATTCATGATTCAATTCATGATTCATGATTCGATTCATGATTCAATTCATGATTCATGATTCAAGATTCATAATTCAATTCATGATCATGATTCGATTCATGAATCTTGATTCATGATTCATGATTTGATTCATGATTCATGATTCAATTCATGATTCATGATTCATGATTCAATTCATGATTTATGATTCGATTACTGATTCATGATTCGATTCATGAATCTTGATTCATGATTCATGATTGGATTCATGATTCATGATTCAATTCATGATTCATGATTCAATTCATGATTCATGATTCAATTCATGATTCATGATTCATGATTCAATTCATGATTTATGATTTGATTCATGATTCATGATTCATGATTCAATTCATGATTCATGATTCAATTCATGATTCGTGAATCAATTTATGATTCATGATTCATGATTCAAATCATGATTCATGATTCATGATTCATGATTCGATTCATGATTCATGATTCAATTCATGATTCATGATTTATGATTCATGATTCAATAAATGATTCATGATTCAATTCATGATTCGATTCCTCATTCAATTTATGATTCATGATTCGATTTATGATTCATAATTCATAAATTCAATTCATGACTCATGATTCAAGATTTAATTCAAGATTCATGATTCATGATTCAAATTATGATTCAATTCAAGATTCATGATTCGATTCATGATTCATGATTCGATTCATGATTCATGATTCGATTCATGATTCATGATTCATGATCAAGTCATGATTCATTTCATGATTTATAATTCAATTCATGATTCATGATTCAATTCATGATTCGATTCCTGATTCATTTCATGATTCATGATTCGATTTATGATTCTTGATTCATGATTCAATTCATGATTCATGATTCGATTCATGATTCATGATTAGTGATTAAATTCATGATTCAATTCATGATTCAATTCTTGATTCATGATTCATGATTTATGATTCAATCATGATTCATGATTCATGATTCATGATTTAATTCATGATTAATGATTCATGATTCAATTCATGATTCAATTCATAACTCATGATTCAATTCATGATTCATGATTCCTGATTCGATTCATGATTCATGATTCAATTCATGATTCATGATTCATGATTCAATTCATGATTCATGATTCAATTCATGATTCATGATTTATGATTCATGATTCAATTCATGATTCATGATTCAAGATTCATGATTCAATTCATGATTCATGATTCGATTCATGAATCTTGATTCATGATTCATGATTCGATTCATGATTCAATTCATGATTCAATTCATGATTCATTATTCATGATTCAATTCATGATTCATGATTCAATTCATGATTCATGATTCATGATTCAATTCATGATTTATGATTCGATTCATGATTCATGATTCATGATTCAATTCATGATTCATGATTCATGATTTATTTTATGATTAATGATTCATGATTCATGATTCATGATTATTTCATGATTAATGATTCATGATTCAATTCATGATTCAATTCATGATTCATGAATCAATTTATGATTCATGATTCATGATTTATGATTCAATTCATGATTCATGATTCATGATTCATGATTTTATTCATGATTAATGATTCATGATTCAATTCATGATTCAAGTCATGATTGATGTATCAATTTATGATTCATGATTCATGATTCATGATTCAATTCATGATTCATGATTCATGATTCATGATTCAATTCATGATTCATGATTCATGAA